>NW_026874846.1:0-16918 GCF_032173495.1 Musca vetustissima
GGGGTTGGAATACTCAGAGCATAAGAGTATCAATATAGGTGGGAAAATATTTTGAAAACAAAAAGAATACAACAGACATCCTTTGTTGACAAAAACGATAGATACGATATATCATTCCAAAGTGACTATTGGAAATGGAACTAAAACAAAAAAGAGGGTACACAATTTCAAAAAGAAAATATTTGGAGAAGTATAAAGAGGTCCTTTTTAAATATAAATTTTAAACTAGATATTCCCTCCCCCTCCTTACATTTTTAATTTCCATATAAAAGTCTCCACAATTCAGAGACATGATACTGTTGCAAAACAAAAAATTTAATTTTTATCGTATCGTTACATTTCAATCCTTTTATTGTTATTATCCTCTCCCACCCAGGTCCTTTAACACTCTCATTGTTATTATTTTTCAATTCAAATAACAAAATGGTTAAATACAATACAATAACAACAACAACAATAGCCAAACTTACCACCAATAGCCACACAAGTTATATTTATTATGGCACCTTCATTGTATGGACCCAAAACATGATCCTTTATTGTTGTACCTTTGTGATCCAGTATTGTAATCGATTCGGGTGGAACTGCAAAGAAATAAAAGAAACAGAGACACAAAACAGTCGTCGTTAGTAAATACCATATCAGACACAAATGAAGCATTACAAATCACAACAATAATAGAATTGTAGGTAAGTGGCAACAAAGGTTGTTAGGAGAAAAATAGGATTTAGAGCAGCAAATGTCCTTAAGTCATTTACATGAATACATAAAGTGACCCTGGAAAAAAAATATTAAAAATAGAATTTGAGTGGGTTAAATATTCACAATTCCTAGAAAAATTTTTACTTTAAAAATCTACTCCTTGTGGAGGTCCTTGAAAAATATTTACTTTAAAAATCTACTCCTTGTGGAGGTCGCACAAAAATTACCATTTAAAAAATCTATTCCTTATGAAGGTCGCAGAAAAATATCATTTAAAAAATCTATTCCTTATGAAGGTCCTAGAAAAATATGATTTTAAAAATCTACTCCTTGTGAAGGTCCTAGAAAAATATGATTTTAAAACTATACTCCTTATGAAGGTCATAAAAAAATATTATTAAAAAATCTACTCCTTATAAAGGCCATAGAAAAATGTTATTAAAAATCCACGACTGAGCCGACCATATGATACTCTTCATCACTCGAAGGAACATACTCATGTCATTCTGCAACCTATGATAAATGTAATTTTTTTCGGGCAGATTTCGAGTCGTCTGCGTACCATGGGACAAATTTATGAAGAACGATTTATAGCAAAATTGATACACGCTATTCGGTACGCCGCACTGTTAAAAATTTAATTTCAATCCGACAACCGTTCGAACTACATATGGAAGCTATGGCTGCATCTGCACCAATTTCAACAAAACCCAATAACGTTGTTCAAGTCTCAACTTGATATGTTGTGCAAAATTTCGTGTTAATCGGACAAACATTAGGAGTTTGGTGTACCATATATGTAAAACCGGACGAAAATATATATGGGTGATATATCTAAATCTGAACCGATTTTCACGAAACTTAACACACATCATGGTAGACTCAATTCAGTACGCTATGCCAAATTTCGTGCAAATCGGAAAATATATCCGGACTTTGGTGCATCATTTACACTAAATCGGATGAAAATATATATGGGAGCTATATCTTAATCTGGACCGATTTTATGGAAACTTAACACACATCATTCTAGACATAATGCAGTACGTTGTGCCACATTTCGTGCAAATCGAAAGATATTTAGGACTTTGATACACCATTTACATTAAATCGGACAAAACTATATATGGGAGCTATATCTAAATCTGAACCGATTTTAACAAAACTTCACAGACATCAGTCCTGACCCAAATCAGTACTCTGTGTAGAATTTTGTCCCAATTGGCCAAATATTGGGACTTTGGTGCACCATTTGTCTTAAATCGGACGAAGATATATATGGGAGCTATATCTAAATCTGCACCGATTTTCACGAAACTTAATACATATTACTCTGGGCTCAATATAGTACGCTGTGCCAAGTTTCGTGCAAATCTAAGGCTATAAAGGGACTTTGGTGCACTATTTACTTAAAATCGGACGAAAATATATATGGGAGCTATATGTAAATTTGAACCGATTTTCACGAAACTTACTACATATTACTCTGGGCTCAATGCAGTACGCTGTGCCAAGTTTCGTGCAAATCGAAATATATTTAGAGTCTTTGGTGCACTATTTACCTAAAATCGGACGATAATATATATGGAAACTATTTAAAACACATCGCTTTAGACTTAATTCAGTACGCTGTTCCAAATTTCGTGCAAATCAAAATATATATAGGGACTTTGGAGACCCATTTACCTTAAATCGGACGAAAATTTATATGCGAGCTATATCTAACTCTGAACCAATTTTGCGGAAACTTAGCACACATCAATCTAGACCTAATTCAGTACTCTATGCCAAATTTCGTGCAAATCGAAAGATATATAGTGACTTTGGTGCACCAATTACCTAAAATCGGATAAATATATATGGGAGCTATATCTAAATCTAAACCGATTTTAACAAAATTTCGCAGACATCAGTCCTGACCCAAATCAGTACTCTGTGCAGAATTTTGTCCCAATCTGACAAATATTGGCAGTTTGGTGCACCATTCACATAAAATCGTACGAAACTATATATGGGAGGTAGATCTCAATCTGGACCGATTTTCAGGAAACTTAACACACATCATTCTTGACCTAATGCAGTACGCTGTGCCATATTTCGTGCAAATTGAAAGATATTTACGGACTTTGGTGCACCATTTACCTTAAATCGGACGAAAATATATATGGGAGCTATATCTAAATCTGAACCGATTTTCACAAAACTGTGCACCCATCATTCGAGATCGAATTCAGTACGCTGTGCCAAATTTCGTGCAAATCGAAGGCTATAAAGGGACGTTGGTGCACTATTTACCTAAATCGGGCGAAATTATATATGGAAGCTATATCTAAATCTGATCATCAGTCTAGACCCAATTCAGTACTCTGTGCAAAATTTTGTCCCAATCGGACAAATATTGGGAGTTTGGTGCATCATTCAAAAAACATCGGACGAAGCTATATATGGGAGCTGTATCTAAATCTGAGCCGATTTTCTCCAATTTCAATAGGGTTCGTCCTTGGACCAAATAGACGAGCTTTGCCACATTTCATCCAATTCGGTTTATAATAGCGACTTGTACTTTGTTTACAATTTAACATGAACAGACAAACGAACGGACGGACATGCATACATCGACTCAGAATGTGATTCTATGCATATTCTCAAAAGGAACCATGGGTCTATCTCATTTCCTTTTGCCTGTTACAAACATATGCACAAAGACATAATACCCTGTACCACAGTGTGGTGAAGGGTATAAAAATGCACGCCTTATGTGATACCCTCAAAAATATTATTTAAAAATCCTGTTAAAATATTTTTAAAAAAAATCTACGCCTTATGTAGGCCTTTTATTTTTTGTATTTCACGCCTTAAGTTTGTTACTAAAATTATTTTTGAAAAGAATCCGCACCTAATGCAGTTCTCTTAAAAATATGTTTTAAAAACTACGCCTTATGTAGCTCTCTTAAAAATATATTTTTGGAAAAATCTACGCCTTTTTCTAGGTCCTCTACGAATGTTTATTAAAAATATGTACTGTCTGTACTCGTGCTATAAAAAAGATTCATTACTTTAAATGTGTTTAATTGTTTAATTGTTATAAAGTTTTAAAAAAATTAAACCCCAAAGCCTCGTTTAACAAAAAAAAAAAAAAAAACAGATGTATTTACACACAATCAAAGGGATTTATGTGACCCCAATAGTTTTTTGTGTCTTTACTACCAAACGCAGCAGCATCAGCCGTTCAACTATAAATTTGTTAAATAATTGTTATATAAATTACAAATCCTTTAAGCCAAAATAAATAGCAAGTAAATTGTTTATGATACAACCTACAAAAGAAACCAACCACACATACACATCCACACCCTCTTCCCACATACCTCGCCAGGACAACACCCTCCGAGAGATAGAGTTGTGCATCAACTACAATGCAATAAATCCACTTTATACTTCTTCTTCTCTAAGTTTAGTTTAAACCACACATTTTTAAACCATTTTCAAACAGAACAACCAACAACCGAAAGTAGAAGAAGACCAAGACGAAGTAAGAAATATGTGCAAGGAAGCAGCAGCAGCAGCAGCAGCAAAACCTCAAGAAAGATACAAATTTTCTTTTCTGGAAAAAATTAAACCCAAACGATATATGTATATATTGCACATGTGGTTAGGTGCCCGAAAACGATGCGTGTCAGTGTGTGTGTGTCGAGTTTTATTTACTATAAATTAAATATTTTGTGGAAAAACCAAAAGGGGAAAATATTTTTTTCTTCGTTTCATAGAAAACTTTAAAAGTTATTCTTAAAGTGTAAATGAAAGCAAGATATTGATGTCCTTTCTTGGAAAAATATTAAACTATTTTTTAAACACCTGAGCAATGATAATATTTCAAGGCCCGATCATTTAAATAACAAAAAGGGAAAGATTTTTAAAGATATATTTTTAAGCAAAATTTAAGGACTTACATAAGGCGTAGATTTCTAAAATATTTTTTGAACATATGCATAAGACGTGGGTTTAAAAACATATTTTTTTAAGGACCCATAAAAGTCGTAGACTTGCAACTATTGTTTTAAGGACATACTCAAAGCGTAGACTTTTTAAACTTATTTTTCAAGGACTATGAAAAGGCGTAGATATTTTAAAGGAGTATGAATAGCTCTGGATTTTTTACCCTTCACCACACTGTGGTACAGGGTATTATGTCTTTGTTTATATGTTTGTAACAGGCAAAAGGAAACGAGATAGACCCATAGTTCCTTTTGAGAATATGCATAGAATCACTTTCTGAGTCGATTTATGCATGTCCGTCCGTCCGTCTGTCCGTCTGTAGATGTTAAATTGTAAACAAAGTACAGGTCGCATTTATGATCCGATTTGGATGAAATTTGGCACAAGTCACTTATTTGGCCCAAGGACGAACCCTATTGAAATTGGGAAAAATCGGTTCAGATTTAGATATAGCTCCCATATATATTTTCGTCCGATTTAAGGTAAATGGGGCACCAAAGTCCATCTACATCTTTCGATTTACACGAAATTTGGTACAGAGTACTGAATTAGGCCCAGAATGATGTGTGCCAAGTTTCGAGAAAATCGGTTCAGATTTAGATATAGCTCCCATATATAGTTTCGTCCGATTTAAGGTAAATTGTGAACAAAAGTCCCTATATATCTTTCGATTTGCACGAAATGTGGCACAGCGTAATGAATAAGGTCTAGAATGGTGTCTGCCATGTTTCGTGAAAATCGGTTCAGATTTAGATATAGCTCCCATATATATCTTAGTCCGATTTAAGGTAAATTGTGTACCAAAGTCCATATAAATCTTTCGATTTGCACGAAATTTGGCACAGCGTACTGAATTAAGTCTAGAATGATGTGTGAAAAGTTTCGTGAAAATCGGTTTTAGATGTAGCTCCCGTATATAGCTTTGCCCGATTTTAAGTAAATAGTCCACTAAAGTCCCTGGAAATCTTTTGATTTGCACGGAATTTGGCACAGCGTAATGAATATGGTCTAGAATGATGTGTGTTAAGTTTCGTGAAAATCGGTTCAGATTTAGATATAGCTCCCATAACTACTTTCGTCCGATTTAAGGTAAATGGTGCACCAAAGTCCCTATATATCTTTCGATTTGCATGAAATTTGGTACAGAGTACTGAATTAGGTCCAGAATGATGTGTGCCAAGTTTCGTGAAAACGGTTCAGATGTAGATATAACTCCAATATATAATGTCGTCCGATTTAATGTAAATGTTGCACCAAAGTCCCTATATAACATTCGATTTGCACTAAATTTGGCAGAGCGTTCTGTATTAAGTGCAGAATGTTGTGTGCTGAGTTTTGTGAAAATGGGTTCAGACTTAGATATAGCTCCCATATATATTTTCGTCCGATTTATGTAAATGGTGCACCAAAGCCCCTATATATCATTCGATGTGCACGAAATTTGACATACCGTTCTGTATTAAGTGCAGAATGATGTGTGCTGAGTTTGGTGAAAATCAGTTGTTATTTAGATATAGCTCCCATATATATTTTCGTCCGATTTAATGTAAATGGTGCACCAAAGTCCTATATATCTTTCGATTGGCACAAAATTTGGCCAAGCGTAATTAATTAGGTCTAGAATGATGTGTTTTAAGTTTCGTGAAAATCGGTTCAGATTTAGACATAGCTCCCATATATATTTTCGTCCAATTTAAGGTAAATGGTGTATCAAAGCCCCTTAATATTGCACGAAATTTGTCACAGCATAATGAAGTAGGTCTGGAATGATGTGTGTAAAATTACCTGAAATCGTTGAAATCGGTTCAGATTTCGATATAGCTTCTTTATCTGACCAAATGGAAAAAATAGTATAGGTAGCAGAATGACATGTTTATGGATCCAATTTCATTTTGCTGGTCCTTTAAAAATGCGACGTCTGTTAGGATTCATCTGTTGAATATACCCAAAGTGGTGAAGGGTATCATATAGTCGCCCCCGTGCAACTTTACTACTTTCCTTACTGGTTTAAAATTCACTTTTCAAGGACTGTTAAAAGTTGCAGATTTTTTAAATTGTTTTTTCAATGACAATGAACCAGCGTGGATTTTTGTCAAAATTTTTTTTTGATTTTTTTTTTAATTTTTCGATAACTATGAAAAATTTTTTCAATATTTTTAGGGTCTATGCAACGAAGTTGATAATTTGTCCAATGACTATTTAAAGTTGTTTTCAGGGAGCCCTGCAACAATTAAACCTTTGAAACAATGTGTTTTCCTAGTACTCCATTGAAACACCTGTTTTAATTTTCTTGTTCCTAGAAAAAGAACACACACACTTACCATCTTACCGCAATAATTTACTTTACCTTAAAGCTAGCAACAAATTTACGACAATGAGATTTTATGTTCCCCAGAAAAAGAAACCTAGAAAAAAAAAACATCTCCCTAAGCCGAAGCGAAATGCAAAACTTTGCATTTCTAACACAATTTCCAATAACAATGAAAGCCAAAAAACGAAACGAGAAAAAAAAAGACTGAACAGCAAACTTTCTAATAGCATAAAATCTTTATTTAAGATCCTATTTTACCCTAGACATTGAGATTTTCAAGTTGGAAAATACTGAACGACTTTTTTTTCTTGGATTTTCTGCACATGGAAAATATTTCTTCAGTTGTTTGAAACTTTGGTATTATTTCGTTTGCCGCAATGTTGCATGGTGTTTAAAAGTTGGCTTTAAAACTACGTACTCTAGTGTATGTTGGTGTGCGGGAGTGTGTGTTGAAGCAGAAAACCCCCCATTGAAATGAAAAGGAAACTAAAACTTCATGGGCTCCCCAAACTATGGTTAAACTTTCTTCCGGAAGAAAGTTGGGAGAGAGTGTATGGATGTGTGTGTGTGGAGAGTCCTATTTTTCAGGGAAAAGTGTAACAGAATTCATGGACTTTTTTGCACTTTTGCCTAGAAAATAATTGTGTATATGTGTTTGTTACATCTGAAGGGCTTTTTTTTCTATGGAAATCCTTTAATGTTTGTTGCAATAATAAAAGAGAGATATTTTATAAAATGTTTGCATCCACTTAGTGTGCAATTCAATTTATTTTACATTTATTTGGAAGACTTTTTTCCACTTGATTTTTTCATTTCTTTCCAATGATTGTCTGTAATAGGGAATATGCATTCCAATCAGATTTTTTCATTTTATTTGTCAAGAAAATTTATTTGTAGTGTTTTAAAGCTACAAAAATATAAAATTAGTATAGTAGACTTTTTTTTCATCACATATTTAAGAGCTCCAGGCATTTCTTGAAAATTTATTTATAAATATTACCAAAAAATCGAATTGTTTTTAAAGAAGTATTATAATCGTTTGGGTTTTTAAAGAATATTTTTTTGTTCTATCAACATATAGATTTGTTTAACTATTTTTGAACACTGGGGGGATATCCAAAAGGAGAGGATATAATTTTTTATTTGTTTTAAAAAAGCTTAAAAAGGTTTTTTAAAGTGTAAATGAAGAAAGGAACTTGTTGTCCTTTTTTGGAAAAATATTGAAATTCAATTCAGTACGCTATGATATCTTAATGTTTATCGCTTAAGACTATGGTGTACCTCCGTGGAATTGGAAAAATTATATAGGTGAGCAATGTCAAATCTGAACTGATTTTCATCTATTTCGTCCTTGAACTATGTATATGAGCTGTGCCAAACTTCATCAAATGGAGTTCCCACTTAGCTTCATGCTCGATGGAGTACGCAAGTCACCGCTATTTTCGTACAAATAGGAAAAATTCCTCAAGTCGCTCGTCGGCAGCTTTTGGTGTGCTGACAAAAAAACATTTTCGATCTCTTAAACCCGTAAGGAAAGTAGTAAAGTCGGACGGGGCCGACTATATGATACCCTTCACCACTATGGGTATATTAAACAAGACTATTATCACGAAACTTGGCACACATCATTCTGGATTAAATTCAAAACGCTATGCAACATAAGAACTTGGTACATTATTTAGATTAAATCGGACGAAAATATGTATATCTAGATCTGAATCGATTTTCTCGAAACTTGGCACACATCATTCTAGACTCAATTCAGTACACTATGCACAATTTCGTGCAAATCGAAAGATATGTAGGTGCTTCATATAACTTAAATCGGACAAAACTATATATGGGAGCTATATCTAACTCTGAACCGATTTTCACGAAACTTTGTGCACATCATTCCAGGCTAAATTCAGTACGCTGTGCCAAATTTCGTGCAAATCGAAAGATATATAGGGACTTTGGTGCACCTTTTACATGAAATCGGACGAAACTATACATCATTCCAGCATCAGTTCAGTACGTTATGCTAAATTTCGTGCAAATCGAAAGATATATGGGGACTTTGGTGCACCATTTACATGAAATCAGACGAAACTATATATGTGAGCTATATCTTAATCTGGACCGATTTTCACGAAACTTGGCAGACATCACTCTAGGCTCAATTCAGTACGTTATGTCAAATTTCGTGGAAATCGAAGCATATTTAGGGACTTTGGTGTACAATATACCTTAAATCGGACCAAAATGTATATGGGAGCTATATCTAACTCTGGACCGATTTTCTCGAAACTTGGCACACATCATTTTAGGCTAAATTCAGTACGTTATGCCAAATTTCGTGCAAATCGAAAGATATATAGGGACTTTGGTACACCATTTACATTAAATCGGACGAAAATATATATGGGAGCTACATCTAAATCTGAACCGATTTTTCCCAATTTCAATAGGGTTCGTCCTTGGGCCAAACAAATGAGCTGTGCCAAATTTCATCCAATTCGGATCATAAATGCGACCTGTACTTTGCTCACAAAAATACATGGACAGACAGACGGACGGACGGACATGCATAAATCGACTTAAAAAGTGATTCTATGCATATTCTCAAAAGGAACCATGGGTCTACCTCGTTTCCTTTTGCCTGTTACAAACATATGCACAAAGACATAATACCCTGTACCACAGTGTGGTGAAGGGTATAAAAACAATAGGTCGGTTGGGTGATAAGCTATGCGACGCCGATGTGGTCTGCGAATTTAAGCGATTCGCAGTGGAAAAATATTCAAACCATTCGGAATACCGCCATGGAAATTGAGACGGTGGACCATTTACCTGAGGAGGTGAAGGTTTTAGCCGTATATCCATATAACAGGATGCTGTCAATGCAGTATCTGCATGGAGAGACGTTTCTTTGGCGGATTAATACAAAAATACTACTAAAACAGAAATACTAAAGCCCCGCTACCTCGGGTCACTTAGCCCGAATCTTTTACTTCACACCTTACCATAGCTATGGTGTGAGGGTAAAAATGTGTGTGACCCCAAGAAATATTTGTTCTAAACCCGAGCACTGGTAAACCTATAACCTTTTTAGGGTATCCCCTGACATCTACATATCACAATATTCAATATTTTGGGGAGTTTAGGCATTTTCTCATTATTTTGAAGGTTTTCAGGTGAATTTTTCCCTCGAAGTGGCTATGATGAGGCAATCAGGTATTGCCATACGCCAAAGAAAACTCATTTTCAGATAATTTTTATAACCTACACAACTATGTTGTAAGGGTATTATTGCTTTGTGTTTGTAATGTCGCGAAATATTGGTCTCAGACCCACCTTTTGGCGTATGTCCATTATAGTTTGTAAACGCAATACAGGCCACAGTAATGGACCAATCGTCACGGAATTTTGCATGGAGCACGCATTCTGGCCAAAGAAGACCCTATTGTTTTTGGTAATGACCGGTTAATACTACAACCCCGTTACTCGGGGTACTTAGTCAGATTCTTTTACTTCATACCTTACATAACTATGGTGCGAGGGTAAAAGTTTGTGTGGCCTCAAGGAATATTAGTCTAAACCTAAGCACTGGTAAACCTATAACATGTTTTCCCTCGAAGTGGCTATGATGTGGCAATCAGGTATTGTTAAACGCCAAAGAAAACACATTTTGACATAATTTTTATAACCTATGTTGTAAGGGTATTACTTCTCTGTGTGGCCGCAATAGTTTGTAATGCGGCAAAATATTGGCCTCAGACCCACCTTTCAGCATATGTCCATTATATTTTGTAAATACGACAGGCCACAGTAATGGACCAATCGTCACGAGATTTTGCATGAAGAACGGGTTCATGCAAAGAAGGCCCCTATTGTTTTTGGTAATGATCGGTTAATTGAAATGAACCAAACATTTTATTTTTGTCCGTATTTTTTGTATCTCTAGTGGCCACAATTATGACCCGAACATCAGGAAATTTTACACAGAGAAAGGTGTTTGACCATAGAATGTGCATGACTGTTTTGATGAGGATAATTCAAGATTTAGCAGGTTAAATAGGCCAAATTTTTTTTTTTTTGAAAAATAAAAAATATGTATTCTTGGGCTTATATATTTACTCCTGAAGGACGTAGACGTAGATGATATATCTAAAAGGAGTAGCTGACCTTAAAATTGATACCAAGTATTTACACGGATGTGGAGTTATACGTAAATATTTACAGGAGCCGACCTATTCTGATATTGTTCAATATTATCATTAACACACTTGAGGGCGTAAATTGTGCTCTAATCACTAAATTAATTTACTTTAAGTTCGGAATATGGTCCTAGACGACGCCTATAATTTTCGGTAATGATCAGATAATCTTTAGACATGAAATGTACAGAAATTTTTAATGTATGTCTAGTTATATAGTCCCTCTAGAGGTCACTACCGAACATCACAATTTTTAAGCGCGGAGGGGGATCTGGACAACTAATGAGATTGGCTGTTAATGATCAATATTCAGAGGGTCAGATTAACCACCCCGAGAAAACAAGATTCGGAAAATATTCCACAGCAAGAAAAATGAGTTGTTGAACTCTAATCGTGAAAGAGGGTGCAAATATCGCTGAATATTGACTGGGATCGGAACATATATCTCCAGAATTTTTTGAGTTCATTGATAAATGTATAGGACATTAAAGGGTCGGCTTCGCCTGACAATACTGCCCCGCTCACTGTTTTTTATTATGTTGAGGGTATCAGACCTGCTTTTAAACCGATTTCATTGGCTGAAATTGACATTGGCTATCAAACATTAAACACATGAGATCGGTCCCATCATAGGTTTTTGATGGTCCTATAATCATTTTCCAATCGAATTGATGTTTAGTATTACGATGTGGCTGTACTTTTTCCATTCCGGTAACTTCTTTAGAGAATATTTTCAATACAAGTCCATGTTTCTATAAAAGAGCTGGATATATTCTTATCGAAGACCTTGAGTTCATCTTAACGAAGACATGAAGCTCTTGTTATCAAAGACCTGTAGCTATTCTTATCCTGAAGATATTCTTATCGAAGACATGAAGCTCTTCTTATCGAAAACCTGGAGCTCTTCTATCGAAGTCCTGAAGTTTCTCTTATCAAAGTACTGGAGGTCTTCTTGTCAAAGGCCTTATCGAAGACCTGAAGCGTTTCTTATTGAAGTCCCAGAGCTCCTCTTATCGCAGGCCTGGAGCTCTTCTAATCGAAGACCTGGTGTTCTTCTTATCGAAAACTTGGAGCTCTTCTTATCGAAAACCTGGAACTCTTTTTATCGAATATCTGGACGTATTTTTATAGCAGACCTGGAGATCTTCTTAAGAAAGCCCTGGATGTTTTTTATCAAAGACCTGGAGTTATTTTTATTTCAATGGTATTGTAAAGGAAATCAAAATTTGGTCTTATTCGATAAATTCTTCTCAATTTTCTGAACATTAAAATAGTATTAAAAATTCTATTATAATTTGCTTCGCCATGCAGTCGATCGACATTTTTTCTATTTTTTATTTTGGGGGAACCCTATAAAAAATTTTAAGTATCTGTCGATCTCTGGCTATAGGATCCATATAATCATCCTGTCCGTTTTTTATAATATAAGACCATATTTCTTTACAGGCCCATACAAACGTCTTGCAAAATGTTCAAAATCCTACCCCTATATTCTGACCTGACTTTTTGCTGTTTGGTATTTCGTTTTTTATTGACAGAGATTTACCTTGCCTTCATATAAATATCCCTATCGATTTTTGGTATTTTGAATGACCACCTCATGGCGGAGGGCATACAAAGTTCGACCCCTGCGAACTTAGCGAAGTTTGGATTTTTTATGTTTTATTCCCACATCGAAGAGCGCATATTTCTGTATTGAGCTCCGACGAAATTTTAAAGGTTCCCTATCCAATTTTGGTCTCTTCCAACTATCCGGCTCGATTTCCGACTTAAAACCTAAAATTGTTCAATATGTCTGCAATATTTAATGTTCTTCTTAAAGACGAATCTCCAAGTATTGCAATAAATATCTTAATTTATTTCCAATAACAACTACAGTTTGTTTTTGTTGTTGTAATTTACTTCAACCCGCATTCAATCGACATACGATAGCATTGAGAAGTTGGAAACAATTGTAAACGAAGTATGCTTTGTGTTAATGAATCCCTTTTGTAATTTCTCGTCATGGTTCTTCATGTTAATGTTTTTATTTTCTCGATTTTATTTGAGGATATTTATTTCTTATTTCTCTTCAATTTTATTTTGTTGTTGTTGGTATTTCACAGTTTGTAAATTTTTGCTGTTTTTGTTGTTGTAACATTCAATACTTACTTATGACGGTCAAATTAACTTTGGAATTACGTGTTGGGCTCTTTTGAAAATCGACACGGCACCGATATTCGCCCGTATCCTCCTGTTGGGCATTTGTCATGGTTAGTGTACCGGTGCGGCCATCGAGGGCAAAGGACAAACGTTCTCGATATGCTTCATCTGACCAATGAGTGGCATGGGAAAAGTTCGATTCACGGGTATCAACACTGTAAAAGAAGAGACAGAGAAAAATAAATAAAGGAGATATGAATAAAAAAAATCAAAGAAAATGAATTGTCAAAATGAGAATGGCAGAAATTAAAACAATTGTCGGACAATAAAACAAATATCAACATCCAAATGGGGAAGAAGAAGAATCAAAAAAAGGAAAAAAAAAACTTGAAGAATCCTCAATTGGAATAATGACACAAAAGGATATCTTTTTCCCTTTGTTGTTGTTATTCGTCATAATGAGTTCATGTTGGCTGGGGAGGGAATTCTTGTTGATGTGGTAATGGCCAAAGATTACAGGGTAATGGAGGCCAGGAGATTGGTGGTAACAAAGTGGGAAGGCAATGTGGGGGCTCAATGCAAATAGAAAACCTCCATGCAAAATAAAACGGCGAAAAATTTTTCCTTGGCTTTCTTTGGTTATGGACATTTGATCCAATTGTAATTCATCATCATCATTATCCTGGTGGTAAAAACATACCCTTCCCCAGCCCTCTATTGTCCATCCTCCCTTGGCTGCTTATTTTTGGCATAGTTTTTGCATTAAAATTTAACCTCCATTTCCGTTTTCAAGTTCCTCAGTATTTTCGCCAACAAAAATTACAAAAAAAAAAAAATCCTCACCATTATTTGTTATCCTTTTGTCCTGTCCATTATCCACTCACCCCCTCCCCCCCACACACATGCCCAATAAAGCAAGAAAAGTGTCATCATTATCGTCAGTTTTGTCATCAACATTACTTTTCGGTTTCCTTTTGAAGAAAGGAGGAGGAGACAAACGGATTTTTTTCACATCCTTTTGCAGGACAATAGGAGGAAAAAAACACCAACAAAAAAACTTTGTCCTTGCAAATGAATCCTCCAAAAAAAAAGCGAAGAGACAAAAAACCAACCGAAAAACTATAGTTTTGCAGCTCATTAGCGCAAGAAACCAGAAAGAATGACGCTGAATTTTTTATGCTGATCCTCGCCGCCTCTGTGTCATTTATCTCATTTTATCGCCTGGTCGCTGCTATATTTGCTTGCTGTGACAAATTAATGAAAAGCCAACAACAACAACACCAACAGCCCAGCCAAGCAATGACAAGCTATTACCCTTTTGCAGCTCTGTGGCGGCCTGCAAGCCAAAGAAATGAATGAAAATGAGCCTCGAAATGAGGGCAGCAGCAACAACAACAACGAAAGTGGAGGCAACAACACCTGGCATCAAATTGTCTGAACTGAGTAAAGGATAATGTCGTGGAGAATTTTTTTGCAATTTTTCTGGGAGATATATTCGAATGACCACTAAGGTGTCCAGTTGTCCAAGAAATGGAATTTACTTTGCCATTGAACAGCAAATGGAGAGGAAGGGAATGAGGAAGGAAGGAATTGGAAAAGAAAGATAATTTTTTCAGGAATAAAGTTACTTAAAACCAGTAAGGAAAATAGTAAAGTCGGACTGGGCCCACTACATGAAATCGGACGAAAAAATATATATAAGAGCTATATCTAAACCTGAACCGAATTTCTCGAAACTTAGCTACATTTTTCTATACTTAATCCAGTGCGCTGTGCCACATTTCGTGCAAATCGAAGGATATATATGGACATCCGAGCAATTCCGAGCAAATCACAAGATATATAGGGACTTTGATGCACCAGTTACCTAAAATCAGACGAAGCTATATATGGGAGCTATATCTAAATCTGAACCGATTTGCACGAAACTTAGCACACATCATTCTAGACCTAATTCAGTAAAATATACCAAATTTCGCGCAAATCGAAAGGTATATAAGGACTTTGGTACACCATTTACCTAAAATCGGGCGAAACTATATATGGGAGCTATACCTAAATTTGAACCAATTTTCTCGAAACTTAGCACACATCCTTCCTTACCTAATTAAGTACGTTGTGCCAACTTTCGTGCAAATCGAAAGATATATAGGGGCTTTGGATTACCATTTACATTAAATCGGACGAAAATATATATGGGAACTATATCTAAATCTGAACCGATTTTTAGGAAACTTACCACACATTGTTCTAGACCTAATTCAGTACCCTATACCAAATTTCGTGGAAATCGAAATATATATAGGGACTTTGGTACACAGAATGTTGCCTGCGGACAAGCCTCGTCGATTGGAATGGGCCCAAAGGGTCATCGAAATGGCCGAAGATGACGAGCAATTTTGGAACAAAATTATCATGTCCGATGAAGCCCATTTCACATTGAATGGCACCGTAAATAAGCAAAATTGCCGTTTTTACGCCACTGAAAATCCTCAGGAGATTCAAGAAGTGCCTCTTCATGACGAAAAAGTCACAGTTTGGTGGGTCGTTAGTGCGAAAATGATGACCAATTTTGTGATGTCCATTATTCGTCGAAAGCGTATGAGGCAGTTCTGGTTTCAACAAGACGGCGCTCCACGCACACAAGTCGCATATCAATCGATGTTCTGAAGAATTTGTTTTCGGACCGTTTGATGTCGAAAAGAGGTGATTTGGACTGGCCACCGCGTTCGCCCGATTTGATGCCGCCTGACTTCTTCTTGTGGGGATATTTGAAGTCAAAGGTTTACGTTAACAAGCCAAGGACCGTAGAAGAGCTCCGAAATGTTGGCAAAAACGATGGAAAATGCAGCAAAAAGGGCACAATATATCATCAACGACAGAGGCGGCCATTTGAGAGATAAATAAACAAATTAAATGATTAACATTGCCAACCGCCATTTTTTTATTTTTTTCCTTGATTTAAAAAAAAAAACATGGGTCCGTCGAATATGGGCAACCCTGTATACCTAAAATCGGACAAAAATATATCGGAGCTATATCTAAATCTGAATCGATTCCCCCAAGTGATTCTATGCATATTCTCAAAAGGAACCATGTGTCTGTCTCGTTTCCTTTTGCCTGTTACAAACATATGCACAAAGACATAATACCCTGTACCACAGTGTGGTGAAGGGCGTAAAAATCTGGTTTAGTTTTCTCACCTGTAAATGGGTGTCTTCAGTCCAACTTTATACCATATCACCAAGGCCACACGATCTTCGAGTAATGGTGGGGTTACATTACATGGCAGTCTTGCATGGGTGCCGACTATTGATTCGGCTACAACCGGAGGTCCTGGAAAGAGAACAAGAAGAAAAATTCAAAAATTTTAGATAGAAAACAAACACAATTTTTTTGAAGAGAATAAATTGCAGAACTCAAATCGCTTAAAAATGTTGATTTTAATATCCCGGAGAGTTAATTTATTTTCGAGATCCCCCTTTTGAGGTGCTTCATGCGAGGAAGGCAATTATTTTTTGTTCCTTAAATATTTATCTTAATTAAAAACTGAAAAAAACTTTACCTC
>NW_026874847.1:0-167413 GCF_032173495.1 Musca vetustissima
TCTCAGGCGTAAATATATACGCCCCAGAATACAAAAGTTGTCGTTTTTCACACAAAAGTCTGGACCCATTTGACCCGCTGCATATTGACACAATAGGGGTCTTCTGCAGACGGACGGACAGACACACAAGTCTAGATCGACTCCGATAATCGAGATATGACGATCCTTAAAGGTGGGTATATGACCAATATTCCGCGGTGTACAAATACCCTGACAGCATAGGATAGGGTTGAATTGGATATAAAAATACCTCTGCAACTGAGATCTAATTATACCCTACACAACTATGTTGTCAGGGCATTATAGCTTTGTGCAGCCCCAAAAGTTTGTAACACCGCGAAATATTGGTCCTAGACCCACCTTTATGTATACAGATCGTCATATCTCGACTAGCTGAGTCGATCTAGACATGTGTGTCCGTCCGTCCGTCTGCCCGTTATAATTTATAAACACGCTACAGGCCACAGTTATGGACCAATCGTCACGAAATTTTGCATGTAGGATGGGTTCTGGCCAATGAAGACCCCTATTGTTTTTGGGAAAGATCGGTTAATATTTAGGGGATGAAATGGACCAAATACTAAATTTTTGTCGGTTTTTCTGGTCGCTCCAGAGGCAGCAATAATGGCCCGAACATCGTGAAATTTTGCATGGAGAAGGGGATTGGGCCAAAGAATAAGCATGCCTGTTTTGATAAAGATTGGTCAATATTTAGCGGGTCAAATGGACCCTGACTTTTGTGTGAAAAATGACAAAATTTGTATTCTATAGCGTATATATTTACCCCTGAATGACATAGACCCGAGAAGTTGATATTATATCCAAGAGGAGTGGTTGACCTTTAAATTAATACCAATTGTATTGTTGTATGTGCTCGGATGTGGGAGTTACACCTAAATATTTACAGGTATCTCCGTATCCGTATATTATTTAGTAACCCATTATCACTCTAGAGTGCGGAACTATAGCGCTGATTGCTTTGAAATGTTCCATAAGGTTCTAGTTATGGTCAAGGACAACGCCTATAATTTGCGGTGATGATCAAATAATAGTTTGGAATGAAGTGGACCGAAAACTTAATTTTTTGTGTTATTTTCGAGTCGATATATAGACCACAAATGAAAGCCGAACATAAAACACAACCCACGGTGAAGGGAATCTGGACAATAGCTGTACTGAATACTCGTAATATTCGGAAAATATGTCAGTGTGAGGATTAGAGGTGCTGTTTACCTCTAACCGGCAAGAGGATGCCAATATCACGAAATATTGCCCAGGCCCGGAATAAACATCCGCAGAAAATTTGAGTTCCGTGGTAGTTGTGTAGGGTATCGTATGGTCGGCCCCGTCCGACTATACTGCTCCACTCACTGGTTTATTTCTATAGAAAAAAATCCCTAGTAAATATTTCACAGTTCAATGAGTCACTTGCCTCGAACACTGTGAATTGAGATGTGCAAATCTTAATTTCGTATGTGTACCGCGTGCCTATGCGTCTGTCTGTCCTGCGGACAGTGTATTCCCACTGTCCCGTGACTGACATTGTATTGTCATGGAAGACAATACAACAGCAACAACAATTATTCTTGTTGTTGTTTGGTTGATGTGAATGTTTGAATTTCAGTCGCTTGGCCGGCCAGCCAGCTTGTCTGTCTGCCTCTTATCCTTTTTGCCTATTTTTGTATGTAATATAGTCTGTGTCTCCCAAAAATAAAATCCAAAACTATTTGCTCCCATTGTGGACAGTTTTGGTTGCATTTGAGCCTATTTCACGGGCTCTGACCCATAAAGAATTGCTACGCGGAAGAATCGTATTTCTTGTCATGGCTTCGTCGATAGGTTCTTCGGTGGATTTGGTGTTCCTCATTTCAACATAAATAGTTTGTTACTTCGACATCAGCAACAGCGGCAGCAGCAACAACAAAACTTGCAATTTGTGGCCAAGTAAACTGGCAGTGAATTGCTGTATTGATGTTGCTGGCGAAAAAGTTGCGAGTGTTTTGTCTTGGGCTGATTTATGAGTTTTATTGTGGTCCGAAACTATGCGTTTTATGTACTGCGTCTCATCGTGGTGCAGTCGGTGCAGCAGCACTGCCATGGGTTCCATTTTTCTATGTCTAGGTTTATGCATTGATTGCAGCAATACTATGAAGTACGTGAATTTCCCCGACATACCTCTGCCAGCAAATTTTTGGTACTTCATGTAGCTCATCGAGATTTGCGGTTGTTCAATGTTTTCGTTTTTTGTTGCTGTTGCCAAATCGTGCAGTGTCTTTTTCTGTGGCAAATCATCAGAATATGACCATGGTCTAGAAGTGTAGTGGGGGCCATAGTTACGAAAAAAGGGCCAACAATTTTTATAAGTTGCAAGTGCCTTTTTTGAACGGCGGACACATCTTTCAATGTTGATGTGGTTGTTGTTTTTTTTTGTCGCTGTGGCCTAGACGAAGACATTTTCTCTCTGTTATAGGTTGTGGGAAAATGTTGTGATTGATAAGATTAATGGAGTTCAAGTTCACTTAAGTGAGTGAGTTCGTTTAATTTTGTTCATTTCGTTTCTTCGACCGATTTTGAGTGTCTCTGTTCCTGTCTCAGTTTTTGTTTCGTTGTTGTTGTTGTTGTTCTGTAAACTTCGTAGAAAATACAAGGAGGAACAATTAAAAAACTCTTTAACAGATTTTCCTTATTGTTGGGTAACAACGTCAGATGATTAGTTTTCTAAGAAACGGTAAATGAGAGATTTTAGTTTACTTTTTTTTACAGTTTGGACTATGGGAATTTGGTGGTGAATTGTTTTGGAAACACTTAGAGACGGAAAATTAGATTTTTGTTAATATTTATGGTAAAAAAGAAGGGGGTCTGAAAAAGGAGATGGAAGGACATAAAATCTTTGATTTTTAAGTGAAAATCATGGGTAGAGATAAAGGAAATATCAATAGAAAATCATTGAGCGGAGCAGAATAGTCGGACGGGGCCGACCATATGATACCCTACACAACTTACACGAAAATCTAACTTTGTGTGGATTTTTATTCCGAGCTTGGCCAATATTTCGCGATATTTGTGCCCTCTTGACTGACTAATATTACTTATATTCAGTACAACTCCTCTAATTACTTGTCCAGATTCTCTTCACCGTGGGTTGTGTCCTGATGTTCAGCTTTCAATTGTGGCCTATAGATCGACTGAAAAAACACAAAAAATAAGTTTACGGTCCGCTTTATCCCAATATTATTATTTGATCATCACCGAAAATTATAGGCGTTGTCCTTGGCCATACCTATATCCTCATGGAAAATTTCAAAGCGATCAACGCTAAATTTCCGCCCTCTAGTATGGTAGTATGGTTACTAAATAATATATGAATACGTAAGCACCTGTCAATATTTAAGGGTAACACCCGCATACCAGTACATAAGACAATATAATTCGTATCAATTTAAGGTCAACCAATCCTCTTAGATATACCATCAACATTTCGGCTCTATGTCCTTCATGGCTTCATGGTAGAATACAAATTTTGTAATTTTTCACACAAATGTCAGGGTCCATTTGACCAGCTAAATATTCACCGATCTTTATCAAAATAGGCATGCTTATTCTTTGTCCCGATACTCTTTTCCATATAAAAATTCGGTATTCAGGGGATTTTGAACAGGTTTGGCTGCAATTTGACATTTTGGGTTCTCATTGAATAGCACAAATTCGTACCAATAATTATTAATATGGGCCCAAACTTTAGGGTAGCCCGGTGCCCCCAATATTCGTTATTTTGGGGATTTTGGACAGGTTTTCAAACTGAATTTTCTGCAATTGGGTATTTTGGATACTCATTGAATATCACATATTCGTACCAACAATTATTAATATTGACTCAAGTTTCAGGGTAGCCACACAGGACAGGTTTTTCAAACTAATTGGATGTAATTTATTATTTTGGGTACTCATTGTATAGCTTATCTCCGTACTAAAAATTATAAATATTGACCCAAGTTTCAGGGTGTCCCCCATATAACGGTAACCTCAGCATCAAATTGATATTTTGGGTTCTAATAACGGTATCACCACACATCCGCCTTAAAATCAGTAATAGTGGCCCATGTCGCTATTTTGAGAATTTTGGATATGACCTTCAACCGAATTGGCTGTAATTTGGTATTTTGTATTCTCATTGGCTGTCAAATCACACTACTAAAAATATCAATATTGATCTCCGTTTTACTGTAGCCCATCTATAAGATAGTTTGAGAATTTGAATCAGATTTTTCTTACATTTCTCGGTATGTTCAACATGAGTTTTCTCGTTTTTACTTGTTAAATTTCTCTTAATGGAAAATATGACAAGGATTCTTCTCCTTTTGAAGCACTTCCAATCAAAAGATTTTTAAATTTATCATTGTAATATTTTTTAATTACTTTTATAGCTCTACCTCCAACTATCACCATAATCGAGGCATCGCTATGGACATTTTTTTCTACTTGGATTTTTTCTACTTGTGTAGATACAGTCAACGCCATCACATATGAAATGTATGATGTTGGTTCAATTATTTTCTAAATGAAAGCTGAACGAAATGAACAGAACAAAAAAAAAAAAAAAACAACAAAAATTGCATAAATTTTCAAATAACATGAAACGAAGCGAATGAGCGATACAAGGCGGACAAAGACGACGAAGAAGCAGAAAATAGAAAAAAAAATCTAGATGAATTCATTTGAAGTATAAAATGTTACGGATGGATGCCTGATAGAAAATATGTGCTTGTATAGAGGTAGATAGATATTATTTAGTACCTCAGCATAGAACATACTCGTACATAGATATGATGTGCACAGGATCTGAGGTACATACACGTAGGCCAGTGGCTAGGGATGTAGTTTTGTATGAAGGCAATATGGAAAATTTGAGTTAAGTTTTATTGAATACAGAAGGCAGAACAATTGTTGATCTGTCTAAAGGGATAGATCGGTGAGTGACCGAATATTAGACCTCTCAGAACTCCTATCCTGAGATCTGAAAGAGGGTGCATTTTTATGTCACCGGTGGACCATCTACATGAGGAGTTGAACATCCTTCACTTACGTCAGCATACCAATATGCCTTCGTTGCAGTACAGCATGGACGCTTCAAAAATAATCATCCTAACCATCACATGGTAGATAACTCTTTTTACCCAGTCGTGTCAGGAAGGATCTGGACCATCCACCGCGAATGGTCCAACGATGCAACTCTGTGTGTATCCTCCACCACAGTATGGAGGTATATTAAGTTTGTTTTTTCGTTTGTAACTCATCGAAAAAATCATTTCTGACCCTAATATATATTCTTGATCAGCGTAAGTTTCTATGAGGATTCACTCTAGCCTCTAAACGAATTGAGATCGATCACCAAAATTTTACATAGAGTTATCATTTGCCAGCAGACAGGTCAAGTTCGAAGATATTATTGGTCAGCGTTTAGGTATAGCCTCCATATAAGGTTCCCCAATTTTCGGTATTTTGGGGTTCTTGAACGCGTTTTTTCAACCAAATTCGCTGAAATTTGATTGCTATTGGGTATTTATCCACTAAAAATTATAAATATAGGGTTTATTTTTTCTGGTAGCCACCATATAACGGTACCTCCTAATTTTAAGTATTTTGGTGGTCTTGAGCATATTTTTCAACCGAATTCATTGAAATTTGGTATTTTGAGTTCTTAACGGGTACCAAATCTCTCCACTAAAATTTATAAATATAGGCCCACTTTTTTCTGGTAGAACCCATATAACGGTACCCACGAATTTTCTGTATTCTGATGATCTTGACGGCGGCTTTCAACCGAATTCTCTCAAATTTGGTACATTGGGTTTTTATTTTATACCAAATCTCTCTCCATATGTCCACTTTTTAGGGTAGCCGCCATATTACAGTACCACCTAATTCTCGTTATTTTAAGGATTTTAAGCGCATTTTCAACAGAATTTCCTGTAATTTGATATTTTGTAGTCGAAAATCTCCCTCCCCCTTTTTATAGGTGGTCCTCATATAACCCCCCTTTTTATACCGTACACAACAATGTTGTAAGGGTATTATAGCTTTGTTATGGACCAATCGTCAGGAAATTTTCCATCTGGTACTTAGGAGATGAAATGGACCAAAAACTTTTTTTTGTCGGGTTTTCAGGTCGCTGTAGAGACCACAATTATGGCCTGAACAAAATGAATAACCCTGACTGTTTTGATGAAGATCTGTCAATATTTAGCTGGTCAAATGGACATAAACTTTTGTGTGACAAATGATAAAATTTTTATTCTGGCTGTTTAGATGGTGATCGGTCAATATTCCGAGGGTCAATTCAATAAAAACCCGGGAAAACAAGATTTGGAACAAATGTCAGAGTTAGAAAATAGAGTTGTTGACCTATAATCTGTCAAGAGGGTGCAAATATCGTGAAATGTTGCCACGCTCAGAATATAGAATCGCAGAACGTAGATTTTCGTAGTAGCTGTGTAGTTGTGTGATATCATATGGTTGGCCCAGTCCGACTGTTATAAGTGAGACATTGAAACCCAACCTTCTTGTTCGATTGTTGTTTCAACTCTAATTTATTTATGAAATATTCTGACTTAAGTATTACATAAACTAATCTAACTTTGCCTATCTTAAACACATAACAACTATCAGTTCTCACAGTGCACATGGGTGTTGCGTTCAGTTGTTTACATCAAATGAGCGCACCAATATCTTTGTGTGTGAACTTCTATTGATTCTTTATTATCAGCGCACACACACAGATCTTTTGACTGCATTGGCCACTTATCATAAAACCTCTTGAACATCATTTATGAAATGCATAAATATGAAGTGATCATAAAATAAAAAGAAAGAAGCCGAGCATGTTCATATTTTTATGAACACCGACTATAATGCTCCGTTCGCTGGTTTATAATAAAATTGTTATAGGATTTTGAGATGAGATTTTGTACTTGAAATTGTTAGTGTATTCCTTACCGAGTGTAGAATTTTATAACGATTTAGCCACCTTCGGAAGATATAAAAAAAACTAGAACGCCAGGTTCGAAAATGAACTATGTTGGCCACCTAGGCTTGGCCCCATATAAAGGTATCTACCGATTTTCGTTTTTTTTTAATATTTGGCGTGATGCAAAATTATTGCGATCCAAAAATTTTAGGTTCGAAATTGAGCTATATCGGTCCTCAATTAGTAATAGCACCTCATATAGGAAAATCCCAATTATAAATTGCTTAAATTTGTATTTCATGTGCATTATGCCTAACGACAATCGCTTGGTACAATTGTCGGTATATGTCCACTTTTTGGTATTTTTGGTACCATATATCCCCCAATATTTATTACATCAGATGTCTCGACAGTATAACAAATTTCTATATGGTGTGGGAAACTTGATTGCTAATAAATGTCAATGCTTTATGGTGAAAATTGTAGGAATTTAATATTACATTTATTCGTCCTCATTTCCTTTGAACCACAAAAGGAGATTTTCTAGACCTACAAATATTCTTTTACAAGTACAGACGTCAATATATACCCTCCACCATGATGTGGACATTAGAAACACCTAAAACTAATCGTGTATTTCAAGAGAAAATTAAATGTCAGCAATCCTCAAAATATCGAATGGTGGATTCATAGTCATATGGGAGAACTATACCAAATTGGGGACCCAATAGTAATCAAACATGCAATTCGGTTTAAAAATATACCCAACACACCCAAAATTCCGAACATTGGGGATACTGTGGCAATGTAAATAACTTTTATTAGGAGGAATCCCAAAATATCGAATTATCGTCGAATTCGATGAAAAGCGTGTCTAACATCAACAAAATACCGAATATTGGGCTGTAATGTTATATGGGGGCTTCACAAATAACGTGGACATGTGAAAAATATCCTTTTCAATACGAAACATCCTGGAAGTGCAAAATTTCAGCCCCCTTTTTTTAATTATTGCGATCGTTGTTGTGATTTCAACAGATGGATATGGTTATTTCGAGGTGTTGTTTTATCTGCCCTTTTCCCTTAGTTTTCAGTAAGGTAATGGTCGAAGATGATGACATTTCCAAATTCAATAGTGACAGCACCCAAAATACCTTCAAACTGTTGGAGACCCCTATATGTCTAGTGTATTCCGAAGGCTACTATGTATATAAAAACCACACTTCGCATATAACCCTCCTATAAGCATTATCCTGACGAACACTTTAAAAGCAGGCATACTCACACTTGCCTGAATGTGCCTCATCATCCGTATGAATGGTTGAAAGGCTTCGTTTTTTTTTTTGCTTTACAAATCCTTTGTATGGTCTTCTAGTGGCAATAATTCGATTATTTTACTTACTTTCTTTCGACAACGGTTTAGTTTTTCTCTTTTTTTATGCCATCATTTTTCATTTTTTTCCACGGCGTTCATATCGGGTAGATGGCAAAAAAAAAATTGGTAGGGAATTTCTTCCTTTTGATGTATTACCTCCTTCTCAATGTTTGTACAACAGTCACTAGGACTTTTTATGGTTCGGCCTTTTATGAATGTGGTAAGTTTTGAGTTCGTGAGCCTTTCCTCAGTGATTCTGCCTAAAACAAGAGAAAGAAACGCATTCTGCCCACTTTCCTGAAACGAAAAACCCATAGGAATAAAGGATGTATTTTTTTCATTGGTGACCATTGGTGCTTTCTAGCCGATGACGATGATGCAATGTAAGCACTTCTCGTGGATGATGTGAGGGTGTGTGTAGCTGCAAACGACTTCAAAGAATGGCATTGGTCCTGGCCATTTGATGATGACTATTCATTGCAATGGGAGTTGATGTGAAATGGTGTGGTCCAGAGTGGTGGTCATCATTCATCAGATGTGTAATGAAAAAAACAAAACATCGTTGATTTACTGTTGGCTTTTTTATTGCAGCGACGTGTATACATGTGTGTGTGTATGTACACTTGTTGTTATTTTCTGTTGTATCGCATCCTGCCACCAGGATATGTGCAAATGATGCAAATTTTCATTTGTCTTTATGTTCTTGTTGCTGTGTATGTATGAATGTTACGATTCATTTTTTTTTTGCACCAATACTGATTTGAAGATTTTGGTTGGTCCCCTGCTGCACAATTGTTGTTTTGCCAGGGTGGCTGGTCTTAACAAAACAAGTACGCGCGCATGTTGCATCTGCTGATTCCTGCTGATGTTGTTGTTTATTTTCTATTTTAGCTTTTAATAATCATTGGGCACCTTGTCCAGTAAAAATGTCAGTCTTCCCTTTTTTTCGTTATGTACTGATTCCGCATGCATTACTCAACCCTTTGTGTGGGTTGCAGTGGTTCTTTGCAGTTTATTTTTTGGTACAAATGGGGGAATAATAACGCCACCAATTTTTGATGAATCGAATGGGGGCTGTTTTTTTCGGGGGAAAATACTCATTTTATGCCACTACGCTTTGTTATTTTTCGTAGATATTTTGTATTGAGGATATTTTGCATTTTGATTTTTCACATTCGAAATTTTTGGCTATAAAATGTACGGTATATTACGTCTCTTATAAAGCTTGTTTAGATTGGCCAGTTGATCAGGTATTGGGCGTGGCTTTCATTGTAATGGGTCCTTAATATTTTATTTAGGAGACTCAAAATTATTTAGGAGATATATGAATATATTGATGGGGGCCAACTCTGTAAAATAAGGTGGGTGCGAAAGCTATAGGTAGCCCTATAAATGGTGGTTTGTTTTTCTCATTTAAATACAAGAAGCGAATTTTTATTTGCTGCCTGGTTCAGGCTCTTCTGTACCAAAATTCAGGAAGGCTCTAACCTGTATCGTCTGCGACGATAGGGAATTTGTAGAAATGGTATTTACCGGGTAAATACCCAAGGGGTGGGTAAATACCCATTTTCGGGAATTTACTTGATTGAATCTTAGACCTAATTTCCGGGTTTCTGTTATCAAATCGATTTAGAATGGATAGTTTTACGACACTTTAAAGACGTGGGTAAATACTTTAATAAATACCCGAGGATTTTGTCTAAAAACTGGTTATAAACTCATTAACTGGCAAACCACTTGACATAGGCGGCCAAAATTTTGCTCACATGTTTTTAATATTTCATATAGCGGCGAGCTCTGACTGTCTGTATATTTTACACTGCAGATTTATAAGACACATTTTGCTATTAAAGTGGCTGTAATTTGGCACAGAGAGTTCTCTATGGGTACCAAATATAAGATGTTGTATTACCGATATACCCACAAATGGGTATTTACCCAATTTACCGGATATGTATTTACCCTTTGAGTGTTTACCCAATGCCCATCTCTAGGAATTTGGAGACATGTGAGTAGAATTAATCGCGTCATTTGAATGTGTGCAACGTAACGTGTGGTCCTGGACAACATTCTGGCCATAAGTATAGGGTCATCAATTCGTGTCCAATAGCAATTGAGGTAATCCAATCGGAATCTGGCTGTGGATTTGGTGACGGATGTTTGCATATTCTTCTGATAGAAGAAACTTTCAAGATCATCTAAGTAGACATTTAACCTATCACATATACGGTGCGACCCGGATTTTGTAGAATTTCGAAGATGTTTAACCAGTTCCGAAGATATGACCCCTGCTTGGGGAACTCACTGTTTCAGTATACATGTATTCGACTTCTTGCTTCTTCTATATACCCTCAAACAGATTTCGATATTGGCAGTATTGAGTACTGTTCTATTTTATGCCCTGTTCTGCTTCAGTTTTAATATACGTGTCATTATGGAAATCCATGTTGATTTTTTGCACCTTGTCATTAACTCTCTGAGCCCCGAATTTTTTCCGCAATCTTAGAAAAAATTTATGTTCCCAGATTTAATGCAACTTTCCTAAATAGGATATCCACACAATTTGACATCGCTGCATCCTTGCATTCGGGAGATACAGTACATTCTTTCGGAAAAATTAAAGTCCAATATCAGGAAAACCAAATGCAAAATTGACAGAAAAATCATTTTAAATTATTCTCTATGCTCATTTTTACAAGAATCAAAAATAATTCTGATGACAGAATTCGTACAATTTGAATACGAAGCGATTTAAATAATTTGGACTGTATACACAAATTAGTACTGTACACAAATGTACCCTCTTCTCTATATTGAAAAGCTCATAACTTTACCAAATTTTGGAATTTTTTTTTATTTTTCTTTTGATGTGTTGTCCATAATCAGGTCTTGACATATGAAATCCGAAAAATATTTATCTACAAGCTGCATATTAAATATAAACTCTAAAACATTTTGTTGCATGTGGGCAAAATTGGGTCACAAAGGGTTGAAAGGATTAGTAGTGCCACTAGCGTCTTTACTTCTCGGGAGAGTTTCGAAATCCTTCATCTTTGCCTGACTTCAGTAACCGGAAAATCCTGCCCTATTTCGAAGCTTCAGTGACATTGAAGGTAGCTAACGACAGATTGTATAAAACACTTAAATACACTACTCCAGGTTCATCCGATTGCTTAAGCATTACCATTAAGATGTCGTCCGGGCAATAAATCCAGAACTGTTTAAGAAAGACCAGACTAAGACTTTTAACGAAAGAACCGTGGAACGAAATTTCTCATCACCTGCCAGATCACAATACGATCCTACAGCGAAGGTTCAAGCTATAGTGACAAAAAATCCAAAATTGGAATGTATAAAAATCATAAATAATTCCTCACGACACTTTCTCTTACGAAGCATATGGGTACCGAGTCACACAGGAATAATAGACATTGAGGCACTTTCTCTTACGAAGCATATGGGTACCGAGTCACACAGGAATAATAGGCATTGGGGTAGTAAGTCTACTCGCTAGAAGTTCTACTGACTTACCCACTATAGATAGGATCAACGCCAAATATTTTAGCGCAACACGTCTAAAAAATTAATGGGGTCTCCTAGGACAGAACTTATGATATGATAGGACCTTGAACATACCGAAAAATACGTGGGAAAAAATTATGGAAATTCCCAAATTATCTACTTGTGGGACTATCATTACATGGGACTACAATAATACGGGGATCAATATTGAGTGAGTGGTACTGAGAATTGACAGCCAATGAGAATACAAAGTACCAAATTACAAACATATTCGGTTAAAAAAATTCCAAAATTCTCAAAATGTTGTCTTGGGTCAATATGGTTTATATGTGACTAAACAAAAACATGGACATATATATGCCATTAGCAATACCAAACATCCTAAGAGTACTAGAAATGTCTGTACAAAATTTCAGAGCTATATCTTAAATATTGGGATCTCTATCATGAGTTCAACAAACGAACATGCGTAAATCGAAATAGAATTTTATTCTATTTGAATATTTCGAAGTATTGTAAACTGAATGATAAATTTAATATACACTCTAACTCTGGAGGGTATAACAAAACAGAAATTAGCAGACTGACATGTATTCTCATCGGAAATCTCAGCCTGCTGGCACATTTACACACGATTCTGTGCGTGGAAAGCAGCGGTTGTAGAACGTGTTGGAACATTTCCTGTGCCACTGTCCAGCTTTTGCAAGCCTTGGAAAATAATATTATTGAAAAAACCAATGAGCAGAGCAGTATAGTCGGACTGGGCGACCGTATGATACCCAACACAACTTCCACAAAACATCTAACTTTCTGTGGTACTATTTTCTGAGCTTGGGCAATACTTCGCGATATTTGCACTCCCTTGACCGACTAGAGGCCAACAAATATTATTATTAATAATATTCAGTACAGCCCTTCTAATTACTTGTCCAGATTTCCTTTACCGTGGGTTGTGTTGTAATGTTCGGTTTTCAATTGCGACCTTTTAGATCGACTCGAAAAACCACATTTGTCCCATTGCAATGGGATATGTAAATCGACTTCAAACAAATATTAATAGAAAGATATATAGGGACAAATCGAAAATGTGCAAATCGAAAGATATATAGGGACTTTGATGCACCATTAACATAAAATCGGACGAAACTATATATGAGAGCTGTATATAAATCTGGACCGATTTTCACGAAACTTGGCAGACATCACTCTAGGCTCAATTCAGTACGTTTCGTGCAAATCGAAAGATATATAGGGACTTTAGTGCACCATTTACATTAAATCGGACTAAAATATATATGGGAGCTATATCTAAATCTCAATTCGGATTATAAATGGGACCTGTACTTTGTTTTCAATTTAACACCAACAGAGGGACAGACGGACGGACGGACATGCATAAATCGACTCAGAAAGTGATTCTATGCATATTCTCAAAAGGAACTATGGGTCTATCCTCTTTCCTTTTGCCTGTTACAAACATATGCATAAAGACATAATACCCTGTACCACAGTTTTTATACCCTTCACCACACTGTGGTACAGGGTATTATGTCTTTGTGCATATGTTTGTAACAGGCAAAAGGAAACGAGATAGACACATGGTTCCTTTTGAGAATATGCATAGAATCACTTTCTAAGTCGATTTATGCATGTCCGTCCGTCCGTCCGTCTGTCCGTCTGTCTGTCTGTCCATGTTAAATTGTAAACAAAGTACAGGTCGCATTTATGATCCGAATTGAATGAAATTTGGCATAGGTCACTTATTCGGCCCAAGGACGAACCCTATTGAAATTGGGAAAAATCGGTTCAGATTTAGATATAGCTCCCATATATATATTTAACCGATTTAATGTAAACGGCCCCTATATATCTTTCGATTTGCACGAAATTTGGTACAGCTTAATCATTTAGGTCTAGAATGATGTCTGCCAAGTTTCGTGAAAATCGGTCCAGATTTAGATATAGCTCCCATATATAGTTTCGTCCGATTTCATGTATATGGTGCCCCAAAGTTCCTATATATCTTTTGATTTGCACGAAATTTGGTATAACGTACTGAATTAAGCCTAGAGTGATGTCTGCCAAGTTTGGAGAAAATCGGTCCAGATTTAGATATAGCTCCCATATATAGTTTCGTCCGATTTCATGTAAAAGGTGCCCCAAAGTCCCTATATATCTTTCGATTTGCGCGAAATTTGGCATAACGTACTGAATTGAGCTTAGAATGATGTCTAACAAGTTTGGAGAAAATCGGTCCAGATTTAGATTTAGCTCCCATATATAGTTTCGTACGATTTCATGTAAATGGTGCCCCAAAGTCCGTATATATCTTTTGATTTGCACGAAATTTGGCATAACGTACTGAATCAAGCCTAGAGTGATGTCTGCCAAGTTTGGAGAAAATCGGTCCAGATTTAGATATAGCTCCCATATATAGTTTCGTCCGATTTCATGTAAATGGTGCCTCAAAGTCCCTATATATCTTTCGATTTGCACGAAATTTGGCATAACGTACTGAATTAAGCCTAGAGTGATGTCTGCCAAGTTTGGAGAAAATCGGTCCAAATTTAGATATAGCTCCCATATATAGTTTCGTCCGATTTCATGTAAATGGTGCCTCAAAGTCCCTATATAACTTTCGATTTGCACGAAATTTGGCATAACGTACTGAATTGAGCCTGGAATGATGTCTACCAAGTTTCGAGAAAATCGGTCCAGATTTAGATATAGCTCCCATATATAGTTTCGTACGATTTCATGTAAATGGTGCCCCAAAGTCCCTATATATCTTTTGATTTGCACGAAATTTGGCATAACGTACTGAATTAAGCCTAGAGTGATGTCTGCCAAGTTTGGAGAAAATCGGTCCAGATTTAGATATAGCTCCCATATATAGTTTCGTCCGATTTCATGTAAATGGTGCCTCAAAGTCCCTATATAACTTTCGATTTGCACGAAATTTGGCATAACGCACTGAATTGAGCCTAGAATGATGTCTACCAAGTTTCGAGAAAATCGGCCCAGATTTAGATATAGCTCCCACATATAGTTTCGTACGATTTCATGTAAATGGTGCCCCAAAGTCCCTACATAACTTTCGATTTGCACGAAATTTGTCATAACGTACTGAATTGAGCCTAGAATGATGTCTGCCAAGTTTCGTGAAAATCGGTCCAGATTTAGATATAGCTCCCTTTTATTATAGATTGATTTTAAGTAATTGACGTACTAAGGAACCAATAGAAACAAAACGTTCTGAAATTAGTATAACCTAACCTGTGACAAGTTTGTTTGAAATCGCTTAATATTTGGATAGAGCTTCCATATATATTTTCGACCGATTTCAAGTAAATTGGGCATCAGACTCCTCATGTTAGTCAGATTGACATCAAATTGTGCACAACGCACAAAATTGAGCATACAATTACGTAGTTGCGTTTTCTAGAAGTACAGACATAGCCCAACGGACTTATTTATATTTGTTTGAAGTCGATTAACATACTTTATGGATAGATCTAGGTAGATTCACATTTAGATAAATATTAGGGGAGAGGGGGGCACCTTTGAACGTAGGGCAGCTTTGAACAGCGCTCATAAAATCTTGGTTTAATATTTTTCCGACCCGCAACCACATTTTTGTATATGGCAATCTTGTTCTCTATATGCGTAAACCACTTTGGCTTGCTTTTTCAGTTGTCGAAAAATTGTGCATGAGTGACCATGTTTTCTCAGTGTAATTGTAAACTTTTATTCATTTGGTTTTAAGGGCGCAGGAAGAATTCTGTGATATTTTTCTTTCGTCAAACAAATTTTTTGCATTCCAACAATCATTTCAAACATAACTAATGTAATTTCTTTCATATATATTTATTACAAAAAAAGTTATTTTAAATTTCCGTAAAATGCCATGGGTGGGGCACCTTTGAACATGCCCATTAAACTCGAGTAAAAAAAGGAGTTTTTAACATTTGGCTTCGATTTCTCAAAATTTCAAATGGGCTAATATGATTACGAAATTAACTGTATTTTTCACCATATTAATTTTTGTTTTTAAGTCATTTTATGTTTTAATAACTTTTGATCTAAATTTTTTAAATTTTGAACATTTTTATATATTTCTAATGAATTAATGCATTTCTGATATGTATGAATAAAATACATACATATTTGAACATAAACACTGTAAAAAACCATGTCGTTCAAAAATGCCAACCCCTGTTCAAAGGTGCCCCCCTGGGGGGCAGTTTTGAACACTTTGAGTTCGTCCATTAAAACAGTAATAAAATATATTTATCAAGCTTATAGTATGTCATATGTATACTCATTTTAAAGGTTACATATGTACCTATTAGTTAAAATTTATAAGAAACCAAAAATTATAAAATAAAAAATTTTATAAGGCTTGAAAGCAAAAAGTGTTCAAAGGTGCCCCCCTCTCCCCTACTTTTTTTCATCCAATTACATGTTAATAGTCCTGTTTAATATACCCATAGTGGTGAAGGGTATCATATAGTCGGCCCCGTCCGACTTTACTACTTTCCTTACTGGTTTTTATAGTCCCTATGTAACGGTACTTACGAAGTTTCGCCATTAAGGGGAGATTGAACACGTTTTTCAACCAAGTTGGCAGCAATTTTATATTTTAGATTCCCATTTATTGGAATGGACGGATCGAAACTATCTGAAGTATTTTCCAAAAATATTTCTTTACAAAAGTATTGCCGTTGAGCGATCATACCCGTAGCTCAATACTAGGATCGATTCTTCAACATCCATTCTCATTTCTGGAAAGTCTATCCCATTTTAGATTTCCTTAATTTACTGTCAAATTTTGTATTGAACACCAAAAGTGAATTGTTATATGGTTCCAGGTTCCAACCACTATAGTTTGTCTGGGAAGCTGCTTATTCTGGTCTCCAAGCATATTATTCATGCGTGGTTTTACTGAATAGGTGACTGCTTCGATAGACAGGTATGATATTCGTATGATATCGATTCATGCAGATCGTGTCTCATCTGGTTGCAGTATTCAGACCACTGGCGCCGCTATTTGGCTATTGATTTGGTGACAGATGTTTGTATATTCCTCAGATAGAAGAAAATTCCAGGATCAGCTAAGTTGACATTTAACTTTACCACATATACCGTACAATCATCCGTTTACATTACGATATCTATGCAGCCCGGATTTTGTAGAATTTCGGAAAGGTTCAGGTTAAACAGTTCCGAAGATGATCCTTTTTGAGGAGGAGTCTTATTCTCAAACAGCGTTCGATATTGTCAGTATCGAAGGATTTGGATATACCAAGGGTGCGTGGCCCTTCCTTGCTGGATACGAGACTTAACAATTGTCCTCAATTTACGTGTTTCGGCTGTAATATTGCGGAGCTTCAAGTGCTTGAGACCGTGCTACGTGCCACATAAACCGTGTATGTATTATTATTCTCTATTCAACCTAACCTGATGTAGCACACTTCCAATTCGTCTTTAATGTTCTAAGTTAAAAAAAGGAAATACTTTTCTTCCTTCTTGTTGTTTTGCAATACAACACTTGCCTGGATTTCTTGATTAGTTAGCATTCTAACTTTTGTTTTTATTTTCCATAGCATAACCATGTGAGCGTTTGGTTTTTGTAATTTTTGTTGTTTTATGTTACACATTATTTATCGCATTCCTTTCACCTAGCCCAGCAGCTTTTCGGAACATCATATGGCGTCTTCACTGCCTGCCGCAGTCCATCACGATGCAGATTCAATAGAGTTTTCTGTGACCAATGAAAATTCAGTGTTTTTATGTCGTTTGATCCAATTTCCATGCAGGTTTTTCTTCTCTTCGATGATTTCATTTCCTTTACACACACTGACACACTCACACAAAGCCCAACAGCCGGCAACTAGCCGCACTCATCAGATGCTGGCGGTTGCCAGTTTGATGGGTGTGGTCTTAATTTCCGAGTTGTGGGATGATACTTCCTTCGGTCCTGCGTAGGTGGGAGCGATGTGTTGTGTCGCAGAATAGGGGGGCTAAGAACAGTCTCCCTCCGTTTCCTAGGATATGCGGTAATTATAACTGTATTTAAGTTTGGAAATGAAAATTCTGTTTGCTTTCATCATATCTGATCATGATTGATTGTGTTGTGCTGTGTTCGGTAAAGAAACAGCCATCCTTCTATAGTTTCATCTCCGTCAGAAAAAAATACAAAGCTTTACATTTGATTGACTTTGTTTAAGAGTTGTCCATAGCATTTGGGATTGTTCTTATTGTTGTTTCATGTTTCTTCTTCCAGATCTCCAGTTCATGTCCGCATAAATGATGTGTGTGCTGTTCTTCTGTTTTGTTTTTCCTGTTTGCATTATGGAGATTTATGCACAACATTTCTTTTTGTCCTTCATGTCCAACGAAATTGCTTTGCCAAATGTAATCACAGATTTATTTGTTCCAACATAAGTCAACACAAATTGAAAGAAATGACGAATGAAAGATTGCATAAAACAGTTAAAAAAATCGAGAAAAAACTAGCACCAATCCCTCTCGAACATGGAATTTTAAAACAAAAGATTTCGTGTCCAATATCATTTGTGTTTCAAAGAAAATTTGTTAATTATTAATTCGGTTGCCCATGGTAATTGGGTATAAAATCCATTGAAGCAAACAAATGCTGTTTTTTTACTAATATCAAAGGATTATTAATCAAGATGGGATACTTAACAGTGTGTGAAATCAATCAGGTAACTATTTTAAGATAACGATTAAATTAAAAACTTTCTAAAATATCTAACATTATTATACCCTTCACCACACTGTGGTACAGGGTATTATGTCTTTGTGCATATGTTTGTAACAGGCAAAAGGAAACGAGATAGACACATGGTTCCTTTTGAGAATATGCATAGAATCACTTTCTAAGTCGATTTATGCATGTCCGTCCGTCCGTCCGTCCGTCTGTCCGTCTGTCTGTCTGTCTGTCCATGTTAAATTGTAAACAAAGTACAGGTCGCATTTATGATCCGAATTGAATGAAATTTGGCATAGGTCACTTATTCGGCCCAAGGACGAACCCTATTGAAATTGGGAAAAATCGGTTCAGATTTAGATATAGCTCCCATATATATATTTAACCGATTTAATGTAAACGGCCCCTATATATCTTTCGATTTGCACGAAATTTGGTACAGCTTAATCATTTAGGTCTAGAATGATGTCTGCCAAGTTTCGTGAAAATCGGTCCAGATTTAGATATAGCTCCCATATATAGTTTCGTCCGATTTCATGTATATGGTGCCCCAAAGTTCCTATATATCTTTTGATTTGCACGAAATTTGGTATAACGTACTGAATTAAGCCTAGAGTGATGTCTGCCAAGTTTGGAGAAAATCGGTCCAGATTTAGATATAGCTCCCATATATAGTTTCGTCCGATTTCATGTAAAAGGTGCCCCAAAGTCCCTATATATCTTTCGATTTGCGCGAAATTTGGCATAACGTACTGAATTGAGCTTAGAATGATGTCTAACAAGTTTGGAGAAAATCGGTCCAGATTTAGATTTAGCTCCCATATATAGTTTCGTACGATTTCATGTAAATGGTGCCCCAAAGTCCGTATATATCTTTTGATTTGCACGAAATTTGGCATAACGTACTGAATCAAGCCTAGAGTGATGTCTGCCAAGTTTGGAGAAAATCGGTCCAGATTTAGATATAGCTCCCATATATAGTTTCGTCCGATTTCATGTAAATGGTGCCTCAAAGTCCCTATATATCTTTCGATTTGCACGAAATTTGGCATAACGTACTGAATTAAGCCTAGAGTGATGTCTGCCAAGTTTGGAGAAAATCGGTCCAAATTTAGATATAGCTCCCATATATAGTTTCGTCCGATTTCATGTAAATGGTGCCTCAAAGTCCCTATATAACTTTCGATTTGCACGAAATTTGGCATAACGTACTGAATTGAGCCTGGAATGATGTCTACCAAGTTTCGAGAAAATCGGTCCAGATTTAGATATAGCTCCCATATATAGTTTCGTACGATTTCATGTAAATGGTGCCCCAAAGTCCCTATATATCTTTTGATTTGCACGAAATTTGGCATAACGTACTGAATTAAGCCTAGAGTGATGTCTGCCAAGTTTGGAGAAAATCGGTCCAGATTTAGATATAGCTCCCATATATAGTTTCGTCCGATTTCATGTAAATGGTGCCTCAAAGTCCCTATATAACTTTCGATTTGCACGAAATTTGGCATAACGCACTGAATTGAGCCTAGAATGATGTCTACCAAGTTTCGAGAAAATCGGCCCAGATTTAGATATAGCTCCCACATATAGTTTCGTACGATTTCATGTAAATGGTGCCCCAAAGTCCCTACATAACTTTCGATTTGCACGAAATTTGTCATAACGTACTGAATTGAGCCTAGAATGATGTCTGCCAAGTTTCGTGAAAATCGGTCCAGATTTAGATATAGCTCCCTTTTATTATAGATTGATTTTAAGTAATTGACGTACTAAGGAACCAATAGAAACAAAACGTTCTGAAATTAGTATAACCTAACCTGTGACAAGTTTGTTTGAAATCGCTTAATATTTGGATAGAGCTTCCATATATATTTTCGACCGATTTCAAGTAAATTGGGCATCAGACTCCTCATGTTAGTCAGATTGACATCAAATTGTGCACAACGCACAAAATTGAGCATACAATTACGTAGTTGCGTTTTCTAGAAGTACAGACATAGCCCAACGGACTTATTTATATTTGTTTGAAGTCGATTAACATACTTTATGGATAGATCTAGGTAGATTCACATTTAGATAAATATTAGGGGAGAGGGGGGCACCTTTGAACGTAGGGCAGCTTTGAACAGCGCTCATAAAATCTTGGTTTAATATTTTTCCGACCCGCAACTACATTTTTGTATATGGCAATCTTGTTCTCTATATGCGTAAACCACTTTGGCTTGCTTTTTCAGTTGTCGAAAAATTGTGCATGAGTGACCATGTTTTCTCAGTGTAATTGTAAACTTTTATTCATTTGGTTTTAAGGGCGCAGGAAGAATTCTGTGATATTTTTCTTTCGTCAAACAAATTTTTTGCATTCCAACAATCATTTCAAACATAACTAATGTAATTTCTTTCATATATATTTATTACAAAAAAAGTTATTTTAAATTTCCGTAAAATGCCATGGGTGGGGCACCTTTGAACATGCCCATTAAACTCGAGTAAAAAAAGGAGTTTTTAACATTTGGCTTCGATTTCTCAAAATTTCAAATGGGCTAATATGATTACGAAATTAACTGTATTTTTCACCATATTAATTTTTGTTTTTAAGTCATTTTATGTTTTAATAACTTTTGATCTAAATTTTTTAAATTTTGAACATTTTTATATGTTTTTTAATGAATTAATGCATTTCTGATATGTATGAATAAAATACGTACATATTTGAACATAAACACTGTAAAAAACCATGTCGTTCAAAAATGCCAACCCCTGTTCAAAGGTGCCCCCCTGGGGGGGCAGTTTTGAACACTTTGAGTTCGTCCATTAAAACAGTAATAAAATATATTTATCAAGCTTATATTATGTCATATGTATACTCATTTTAAAGGTTACATATGTACCTATTAGTTAAAATTTATAAGAAACCAAAAATTATAAAATAAAAAATTTTATAAGGCTTGAAAGCAAAAAGTGTTCAAAGGTGCCCCCCTCTCCCCTACTTTTTTTCATCCAATTACATGTTAATAGTCCTGTTTAATATACCCATAGTGGTGAAGGGTATCATATAGTCGGCCCCGTCCGACTTTACTACTTTCCTTACTGGTTATAACCTGCAGTAATGTATACACTAATTACTTTGATTGTATGTGTACAATACCTCGTCGAATGGAACAGATTAAAAAATCGCATGATTTCAAACAATTCCTACACATCTCACTCCATCCTAATTTAAGGCGAAAGCGCATAAAATGATCTCCGGCTTCAACAGTTCTAGAATTTGTATACCCTTCGCTACACTCTGGTAAAGGAATCGAGATAGATCCATGGTTCCTTTGGAGAATATGCATAGAATCACTTTCTGAGTTGATTTAGGCATGCCCGTACATCCGTACGTCTGTTAATGTTAAGGGAACCCCACCCATTCTCGATTTTAATTTTTCAAGATTTTCAATGGGCTGGTAAATCAATACCAATGCTTGTTAAGGTTTGTAACTTTGCACATATATATTTGAAGATTTAAAAGAGAAGAAAAATAATTTACAAAAAATTTTTGTTATTGCTTTGTTGTTGTTTTTTTTTTTTGTAATTAATGAAAAATCCTCATTTTTGATGGCGGGCATGATAACTCCTCACTGAAACAACGGAATCCGAAAATTCCAACGGTGTTAGAAAGATTACATATCTGGCTCTCGTATGAACTAGGATTATTGACTTCGCTCTACAATTAACAAAATGGCGGACCTTTGAAAAAATATTTTTGGAAAATCGCCGATTTTTGACCAAAAATAAGGAAGATCTTCACCGATTGGCTTTATCCTAGTTCATACGATAGCTATACACTCACAGAGAAACGTGTAGAAATTTTTGGGTTATTAGTTTTTGAGTTATCGCGCCCGCCATTCGCAAAGTCAATGTTTAGAGAAAAAAGCGCGTTGCTGACACAATAAATCGGCAATATCTTCAAGAGTTTTTGAGATTTTCACTTGAAATTTTGTAGAGACATTCTTGAGTTAGTGTAGAATTGTATTAAATAAAAAACAATTTTGACCCCGAGATTGGGGGTTCCCCTTTAATTGTAAACAACGTACAGGACCCATTTATAATCCGATTTGGACGTACTATTGTACAGCTCATTTATTTGGCCCAAGGACTAACCCTATTGGTGAATATCGGTTCATATTTAGATATAGCTCCGATATATATGTTCGTCCGATTTAATGTAAATGGTGTACGAAAGCCCGTATATTTCTTTCGTTTTGCAAAAATTTTAGCATAGTGTCCGGAATTAAGTCTAGAAAAATGATTGCTAAGTTTCGTGAAAATCGACTTATGTTGAGATATAGCACCCATATATATTTTCGTCCGATTTAATGTAAATGGTGCACCAAAGTCCCTATATAGCATTCGATTTGCACGAAGTTTTGTATTGTTTACTAAATTGAATCAAAAAATATGTTTGTTATGCTTCGTGAAAATCGGTTCAGATTTAGATATAGCTCTCATAAAAATTTATATGACAGCTATATGTTGCTTTGAATCGATTTTTACCAATTACAGTAGGTTTCTTCCCTAATAAGGTGGGTCGAATTTGCATATCATTGTACATTGTTATCAATTCGACGCCTCCGAACCATAGTATGCTACGTCGACTTAGCATGTTTCAAATTTCTTTACGTTTTTAGATACTACGGTCCTTTAAATTCTCTCAAATTTTGGTAATCATCGGCCAATCCAAACCAAAGTTATAAGCAAAAATGTACTTAGCATGGCACGTAAGATTTAAGAAACTTCCATACTTTGAGAGCTTCTGCTGAAAAACTCACCTTTCAGACTTAGCATACTATTCTTCGGAGGCGTCGAATTAACCAGTAAGAAAAGTAGCAAACCGGACGGGGTCGACCTTTACCACTTTGGCTATATTCGCATTTTCGGAAGACCATTGGACTAAATTAAATATATGATCTGTGTCTATATGTGAACCGACTTAACCCTACGATCAATAATCGGGTACATTTATACCTTTTCATACCATAGTATAGAGGGTTTTTCCTATATACTTTATCGAAATAATCATTTCCTACCCGACGATGTCTGTTGTAATCACTCTAGCCTCTAAATGAATTGAGATAGATCGCCATTATTTTGCATAGAGTTGTCTTTTGTCTGCAGATAGGTCAAAGTCGAATATGAGATATATCTGTCCACATTTAAGGAGAGTCCCCATATAAGAATACCCTAAATTTTCGATATTTTAGGGTTCTTGGGCGCATCTTTCGACCGAATTCGGTGAAATTTGGTACACACCAAAAATGCCTCCACTAAATGGGTGCCGCACCAATTAACAGAAAAAATTTAATGGATCGAAGCCTTGGCTAAAAGGAATTAGATAGACCCATTTCATAAACTTATGGTGACTGGAGATGAGAAATGGTCAAAGAGCGGTAAAGCACCTCACACGGTACGAAGTTTCAGCTATGCATTTGGTGGGACTGGAAGGGGTTTATTTATTATGAGTTGCTTTCATATTGCCAAACTGTGAATTCTGATCTCTACTGTCAAAAACTGGACCGTTTGAAGATAGCAATTGATCAGAAACGGCCAGGATTTGCCAACGGGAGAGGTGTCGTGTTCCACCAGGCCACACACATCTACAGTGACTCGCCAGAAACTTCGGAAGCTTGGTTGGAAAGTTTTAATGCATCCGCCATACAGCCGGGACTTGGCACCAAGCGATTATAATTTTTTCTTGAATTGCAAAATTTCTTTGATGATAAAAAATTGGAATCTAGGGAGGATTGTGAAAATCGACTATTAGAGTTATTTGCAAATAGAGAGCAGGACTTTTATGAGAGAGACATTATGAAGTTACTTTTAAAATGGCAACATATCATACAGAAAAACGGTGCATATTTGGGCCAAATCGGATATTCCGAAGCATGTTAAGGTCCTTTATATGGGAGCTATACCAAATGTTTGTCCCAACTATAAAATTTCTTATCTTTTGCTTTCTAGGCCAATAGTAATCATTTGTACAAAATTTCATTCACCTACGATAACTCCATCGATTTTTGGCCGCGGTTTATATGAACTCGCGACATAGTTCATAAACTTTCTTATTGATTCGGTTCCTCTGATTGAAAGCGCCCACTGTATTGTGAAATGTTTTAGTAACTATTCACTCAACAAAATAGTATAGAAAGGAGGCATTCATGTGTTCGTATATTAAGTGTAACGTTATGTTAACTATATTTAGATTAATAACCTACCGTTAAAATGTGTTCAACCGCTCAAATTACTTACACTTGCCTTAACATTGATTAATGAATAATTTTTTCCCTTTGCACATTTAATTATATCAAAGGCTTTTAGCCGTTACATACCATTGCATTTTAAACGCGTGTGCCTGTTGAGGGGATTAACATTGATCTAAGTTGAAAATTTTCTAATTCAACGATGTCCATTGAAAATTACCAAACTGCAAACAAATTTCATTTTTTAGAAAAAAAAACTTAATATATGTACTTGTGTGCTGGGTTATGTTTTCCACAGACAATTTTGTGAGTACAAATGCTTTGACTATAGTCGGTCCATTAAACGCCTTGTCCATATTTTACATCTCATCCATAAATATGAGTTAATTATCAAAAAAATATATTACAACTTCTATTGAACATTTATGTGCAAACACTGGTCTGGACATAAATTCTAATCCAAAAAAAGTTAGTATTTATTGAACATATTTATGTCGATTTTTTTATTTTTACAACACCTCAAGGATTAGTGTATAAATTTTACACTCGTTACGTGAATTTAAATTTTATTTCATTAAACAGTTCAATTTTACGAAGGCGTTTTATTGATGTTATTAACGATGTTGCCATCGAGTCGCTTGGTTTCTTTTACCTTTTGCCACTTTTGCATGTTGGCGTCTTTCTTTTGTGGCCACATCCCGTTGTCATCGCCGCAAACGCAGATTGAGAAGAAAATCCTATTTAGTGATGATAGATATTAAAAATTTACAAGTTGCTAATTGTATTAATTTCGCATGAAATCGTTTTAATTCAGCTGTTGGATACATGGCTGGTATTGGGATGCAGAAATCGGAGGTGGGCAAACTTTAAATGGAATGGTATTATGAAAGAACATATGAAGGGTAAAATTGTTGAATAATTTACATATGGCATTTGGTTTGCTTTGTGATATACTCAGAACATCGATATAAAGGTCACATGGTTTAAAAAATCGCCAGTAAAATATGTGGTCTTAAATATATCAAATTAGGCGGACTGAACGACTATATGATACCCTTCATAACATTGGATATATTGTTCATATGTATCCTAACAATTCCATGTTATGGAAATCGATTTATAACAAACGATTTAATCTCAATCAGGCCGATTTCGTGCCAATCGGCCTAACCTTGACCCTTTGGTGCACCATTTACTAAAAATCTGACGAAATATATATGGGAGCTAAATCTAAATCTTAACCGACTCTTCCCAATTTCAGTACGCTATGCCAGATTTCGTGTAAATCGAAATATATTTGGGGGCCTTGGTGGTCTATTTACATAAAATCGGACGAAAAATATATGGGAGCTATATCTAAATCTAAACCGATTTTCACGAAAATTAGCACATACCACTCTAGACTTAATTCAGCACGTTACGCCATATTTCGTGGAAATAGAAAGATGTACAGGGACTTTGGTGCACAATTTACATTAAGTCGGACGAAAATATATTGGTACTTATACCCTTCGCAACTATTTTGTCAGGGTATTATATCTTTGTGTGGGCACAAAAGTTTGAAACGCCGCGAAATGTTGGTCCATTTCGACTAGCTGTGTCGATCTAGGCAAGCGTAACCGCCCGACTGTCTATTATAATTTGTAAACACTATATAGACCTCTGTTATGGACCAATGACCATGAAATTTTGAATGTAGGTTCGGATTGAGCCAATGAAGAACATTTTGATAGGAAATATTTGGGAGATGCAATTGACCAAAAACTTTATTTTTTATACCCTTCACCACACTGTGGTACAGGGTATTATGTCTTTGTGCATATGTTTGTAGATAGACACATGGTTCCTTTTGAGAATATGCATAGAATCACTTTCTAAGTCGATTTATGCATGTCCGTCCGTCCGTCTGTCCGTCTGTCTGTCCATGTTAAATTGTAAACAAAGTACAGGTCGCATTTATGATCCGAATTGGATGAAATTTGGCATAGGTCACTTATTCGGCACAAGGACGAACCCTATTGAAATTGGGAAAAATCGGTTCAGATTTAGATATAGCTCCCATATATATATTTTACCGATTTAATGTAAACGGTCCCTATATATCTTTCGATTTGCACGAAATGTGGTACAGCCTTATCATTAAGGTCTAGAATGATGTCTGCCAAGTTTCATGAAAATCGGTCCAGATTTATATGTAGCTCCCATATATAGTTTCGTCCAATTTCATGTAAATGGTGCCCCAAAGTCCCTATATATCTTTCGATTTGCACGAAATTTGGCATAACGTACTGAATTGAGCCTAGAATGATGTCTGCCAAGTTTCAAGAAAATCGGTCCAGATTTAGATGTTCATGAAAATTGGTCCAGATTTAGATGTAGCTCACATATATAGTTTCGTCCGATTTCATGTAAATGGCGCCCCAAAGTCCCTTTATATCTTTCGATTTGCACAAAATTTGCTATAGAGTACTGAATTAGGTGCAGAATGCTGTGTGCCAAGTTTCCCAAAAATTGGTTCAGATTTAGATATAGCTCCCATTTATAATTTCGTCCGATTTAACGTAAATGGTGCACCAAAGTCCCTATATATCATTCGATTTGGATATAGCTCCCATATACAGTTTTGTCCGATTTTATGTAAATGGTGCACCAAAGTCCCAATATACCTTTCGATTTGCATGAAATTTAGGACAGCGTACTGAGTTAAGTCTAGAATGATGTGTGCTAAGTTTCGTGAAAATCGGTCTAGATTGAGATATAGCCCCCATATATATTTTCGTCCGATTGAAGGTAAATGGGGCACCAAAGCACCTATGTATGCTTCGATTTGCACGAAATTTGGCATAAAGTACTGAATTAGGTCAAGAATGACGTGTGTTAAGTTTCGAGAAAATCGGTCCAGATTTAGATATAGCTCCCATATATAGTTTTGTCCGACTTCATGTAAATGGTGCACCAAAGTCCCTATATATCCATCGATTTGCACGAAATTTGGCATAATATTCTGAATTAAGCCTAGAACGACGTGTGTAAAATTTCCTGAAAATCGGTACAGATTTATATATATATATATATATATTCGTCCGATTTTATGTAAATGGTGCACCAAAAGGATATCCTTCGATTTTCACTAAATTTGGATTTATAAGTAAATGAAGATGTCGGTTTAGATTTCGATATTTTGCTTTAAATTTATTTACATATATCTGACCAAAATGTAGTATAGGTTGCGGAATGAAATGTTTATTTTAATGTTAATGGTCCTTCAAAAATGCGACGTCCGTTAGGATCCCATATGTTGAATATACCCATAGTGGTGAAGGGTATCATATAGTCGGCCCCGTCCGACTTTACTACTTTCCTTACTGGTCTGTTTTTATGGTCACTCTAGAGGCTACAATAATGACACCAACATTACGGAATTTTACATGGGGAAGGGGATTTAGCTAATTTTTGTGTTAAAAATGACAATATTTGCATTCTATTTACTCCTAAAGGACATAGTCCAGAGAATTTGATAGTTTATCGAAGAGGAGTGGTTGACCTTTAAATTGATATCAATTTTATTGTTCTATATACTCCGATGTGGGAGTTTTACTTAAATACTTACTGGTGCATACGTAATCTGATATGGTTTAGTATTACCATTGTCATATTAGAGGGCATACATTTCGAACTGATGGCTGGGAAATTTTCCATGAGCTTCCGGTTATGGTCTAAAACGACGCATATAATTTTCGATGATGATTTAATGATATTTCTGGGGTGAAAGGGGCCGAAAACATTATGTTTGTCTGGATTTCAAGTTGCTCTAGACACCATAATTATTAACCGAACATTATAATTTTATGAAATTACAAAAATTTAATCTTATGAAGTAATTTTTTCTCCGCGAATATATGATTCGGAATGTTGACTTCTGCTCGTCCAAGAAATTGCTCGTCTTCTAATCGTCCAAGAAATTGTAAATATTGCAAAATATTACCCAGGCTCGGAATGTAGATCCGCAGTCACTCAGTTGTACCATATCGTCGGCTACGACCGACTTTCCTCACTTTGCTCACTGTTTTTTATACCCTTCACCACACTGTGGTACAGGGTATTATGTCTTTGTACATATGTTTGTAACAGGCAAAAATAATCGAGATAGACCCATGGTTCCTTTTGAGAATATGCATAGAATCACTTTCTGAGTCGATTTATGCATGTCCGTCTGTCCGTCCGTCCGTCCGTCTGTCCGTCCGTCCATGTATTTTTGTTAACAAAGTACAGGTCGCATTTATGATCCGATTTGGATGAAATTTGGCACAGGTCACTTAATTGGCCCAAGGACGAACCCTATTGAAATTGGAAAAAATCGGTCCACGTTTAGGCATAGCTCCCATATAAGGATACCCCAAAATATTCGGTATTTTGAGGTTCTTGAGCGCGTTTTTGAACTGAATTCACTGAAATTTGGTACTTTGAGTTCTTATTGGGTAGCAAATCTCTCTATCAAAAATTATAAATAAAGGTCCATTTTTTCGGATAGCCCCCATATAAGATTACCCCCAATTTTCGGTATTTTGGGGGTTTTGATCGCATTTTCCGACCGAATTCGCTGAAATTTGGTACTTTGTGTTCTTATTGGGTAGCAAATCTCCCTACCAAAAATTATAAATAACGGTCATTTTTTCGCATAGCCCCCATATAAGGGTACCCCCAAATTTTCGGTATTTTGAGGTTCTTGAGCGCGTTTTTTTAACTGAATTCCCTGAATTCCCTCCCTACCAAAAATTATAAATAAAGGTCCATTTTTTCGGATAGCCCCCATATAAGATTACCCCCAATTTTCGGTTTTTTGGGGGTTTTGATCGCATTTTTCGACCGAATTCACTGAAATTTGGTACTTTGTGTTCTTATTGGGTAGCAAATCCCCCTACCAAACATTATAAATAAAGGTCCATTTTTTCGGAAAGCCCCCATATAAGGGCACCCCCAATTTTCGGTATTTTCGGGTTTTTGGGCTCGTTTTATAACTGAATTCGCTGAAATTTTGTACATTGGGTTCTTATTGGGTACCAAATTACTCCACTAAAAATTATAAATATAGGTCCAGTTTTTCTGGTAGTACCCATATAACGGTACCCCAAATTTTTTGATATTGTGGGGGTTCTGATCGGATTTTTCGACCAAATTGACTGTAATTTAGTACGTCGAGTTCTTATTAGGTAGCACATCTCTCCACTATAAATTATAAATATTGGTCAAGTTTTTCTGGTAGCCCCCAGGTTTTTAGGTTATTGAACCAAATTCTTTTTTCTGGTACAGGGTATTATGTTTTTGTGCATATGTTTGTAACATGCAAAAATAATCGAGATAGACCCATGGCTCCTTTTGAGAATATGCATAGAATCACTTTTTGAGTCGATTTAAGCACGAAATTTGGCACCGCGTAGCAAATTAGGTCTAGAATGATGTGTGTAAAGTTGCCTGAAAATCGGTTCAGATTTATATATAGCTCCCACATATACTTTCGTCAGATTTAATGTAAATGGTGCACCAAAGTCCCTATATATCTTTCGATTTGCACGAAATTTGGCACAGCGTAACAAATTAGGTCTAGAATGATGTGTGTTAAGTTTCCTGAAATCGGTTCAGATTTAGATAAAGCTTCTATATCTGACCAAATGAACAATTTAGTATCGGTTTTTGTTTCCAATTTCATTGTACTGGACCTTTAAAAATGCGACTTCTGTTAGGATTCATCTGTTGAATATACTCAAAGTGGTGAAGGGTATCATATAGTCGGCCCCGTCCGACTTTACTACTTTCCTTACTGGTTTCTTAGTTAGAAAGATGAAAAATAAAACAAGTAAAGATGTATCAGTCGATGTTGTCGATTTGTGAAGAGTATAGTATAAAAGAAATACATAAAATTCCAAAAAGGGATACAATTTTTATTTAAGTCGAGTTGAGGATAATTCCATGCAAGTGGTGACGGCGTCTGCTCCATTGGCTTAGTCAAATCTTGGCTAGCAGCTCACACTGGCGCCCAACATTTATAGTTACCTTACGATTCGCAGCATACGTAACCAGCTCATAAACCTCAACTCTAGATAGATTGATGACCAAAATCGAGAACTCTACGTCGTTCGTTTATAATTCATGGTTAAATTATAGACCAAATTGAAAAACACAGTATGTTCATGAGCTAACGTATAAACCAGCATTGAAACAACATTGAGAGGAACCAGAAGGATTGGGCGGATGAGTCCCATTTTTATACCGTTCACCACACTGTAGTACAGGGCATTATGCCTTTGTGCATATGTTTGTAACAGACAAAAGGAAACGTGATAGACACATGGTTCCTTTTGAGAATATGCCTAGACGATTATGCATGTCCGTCCGTCCGCTCGTCTGTCCATGAATTGTTGTGAAGAAAGTACAGGTCGCATTTGTGATCCAGATTGGGTGAAATTTGTCACAGCTCATTTATTTGGCCCAAGGACAAACCATATTTTAATTGGGAAAATCGGTTCAGATTTATATATATCTTGCATACATAGTTTCGTCCGATTTTATGTAAATGATGCTCCAAAGGCCCAAAGTTAGGCCGATTGCCTCAAAAATTTTGAACAACGTATTGAAGTTACTATAATATGATGTGTGTTAAGTTTTATTGAAATCGGTTCAGATTTTGATATAGCTCCCATATGTAGTTTCGTCTGATTTTAAGTAAAAGGTACACCAAAGACCCAAAGGTAGGCCGTTTTGCCGCAAAAATTTTGCACTACGAACTGAAACTAGTATTACATAATATGTGGAAAGTCTAGTTGAAATCGGTTCAGATTTATATATAGTTCCCATATATAGTTTCGTCCGATTTTAAGTAAGTGGTGCACTAAGTCTAACGTGTGTCTTGAATTCGGTTCTGATTTGGATATAGCTGCCATATATAATTTTGCACGATTTTAAGTAAATAATGTGAGAGCGATTTATATAAATTTGTCACATTGCAACACCATATCTGTCCAATCATCATATTTTAGTTTATCCAATTTCATGTTAATAGTCGGCCCTGTCCGTCTTTACTATTTTCCTAGCTGGTTTGAATTGATCTAGGCTTCTTAAAAGTATTATGATGAAATTTAGATATTCCATTTGCTTCATATGAGATTTACAAATTTGCAAAATGTTGATCCATTGTGTGAGAGGTATCAGAAGGAGTAGGCCGATGAGTCCGACCAGAGTTCCCATCTGAGTCGCACCTGACACTCCTTTCGCATAATATTAGATTTATAATCATAGAAATTTTTCACACTTAGTGGGGGTGGACCGATCGGTTCCATCTTCTCTTGGTAAAAATGTATTGTGGCGATATTTTCCATCTTCGAGTATGATTAAAGCTCGGTAGGAATATTACAAAGTGCAATGTTTAGATTCAAGTTACATCGTGAAAGCATACATCATAAGTACAGGACCTATCACTGGTACAGGGATCAGTAAAATATGAACAGTAATTGGCGACTACTGTTATGGGAATCGTCTTAGGAACCAGATTAGTTTGGGATCATGAACGCATATTGAAGTGGGCACCATGCTGAAGTGGCCAAGCTCGTCGAAAATATTATTATGTATTATGATGCATTATCTGATTTTAATCATATTTTTCTAATTATGATTCTAATTCTATAAATATATTTCCTTGTTTTATACATTGGGTAAATGTTTCCCATCGCTGCCTTTTGCCTTTGGTTTGGTGCCAATGTCAAAAATCTAGCCTGACAAAATGAAACCTTTTTTCATAGGCTTTTGGCATTGGCATGAGTATTCATTAGTTCTGAAGAAAAACGTGTTTAATTTGTGACACAACTTGTCGTTAATACCGAAAACCTATCATAGGTTAAGTTTTGGTGGAGGTCTGCCTTTTGCAATGATGTTTCAGGTACTGCAAACTCTAAGAAGAAAATACAGCAGCAACTGTCCTATGCAATACAGTATTTGTGGTTGTTGTTGTTCGTATTTTCTTACCATTTATCATTACTATTTAATCTTCCAATGAACGCATCACGTTTTTTTTTTTGCCAAAAAGATGTCAACAATAACGACAACAACAGCCGTTGTACAAGTGAAAGATTCTCAAACGTTGTTGAAGGAAAAAATCAATGAGCGAGAAGAAACTGTACAAACCTTTAATTAAAAAGAAAAAAGAACAAACTCAAAATTTAGAAAATTTTCTTTTAAACTAGAAGTACTACACAGGAAAGGTTTTTGGCGTTTGTCATATGTCCCATTCTTAATGTCTTCTTTTCCTTTTGAGTTTCTTCTTTTTGTTTTCAATATTTCCAAGTTTCTGAAGCTCCTCAATCTTCGTATTTTTCAATCCAATTTTTCTATCATTACAATGCACAAATTAATAAGACAACGGGAGATGTCACGACACTTAAAGATTGTTATGACCTTGTTGTTGACTGTTATTGTTGTTGTTCTTGTGTCTTTTTTTTTTTTTTTTTTTTATAAGTCTTTGCCAAAATGTGACCATAGAATCTTTATGTGTGTGTACCTACTGCCGCCCGTTGTTTATTTGTACCAGAAGGAAAAAATAATACTATAAAGTACAGTGGAGTTACTGCAGATCATGAGTGACTGGTATATCATTAATGTACATGTCCGGAAAAGTACCAACCCAAATAGAGGCCGCTGACATGGGAAAAACCTGAGAATGGAACTCAAGTAAGATATAATAGTAAACATTTTTTAAATAACGCGTCAATAATTCTTATGGGACTAAATATCACATTATTGTATCTCAGTCAAAGGGATGCAACGTACAGACTTTCGAATTTCAGAGTACTGAAGTATACGAAATAACGTACTTATAGAAATACCAAATGCTGAAACAAAGGATACGTGATCTACTATTTATATTCCTGATATATGTAACGTTTGGCTTTTCCACTGAAAGTGTTATTTATAGAGACTGAAAAATCATGTTTATCATTTCCTGCTATCTTTACACACAAAGGTCCGATTTTATCCCAACTGTGCATTTAGTGACGAACGCTAAACAAGTTCGAAGATGGGACACATCAGTCAACTCCTTCTGGTACCTACAAAAAATTTTTTGAAAATTAATTTTATAACATCATACAAACGGACAATCCGATTTGAACTTAAATTTACACAGTCGGAATATCCATTCCCATAGAAAGTTTGCACATCAATATATATATATATATATTTAACATTCACAGATAAAATCCCCAGATGTGAGACATCGATCCACATTTTAAACCAGTAAGGAAAGTTCTATGCTCAATTTTGTACGTTGTGCAAAATTTGATGTCAATCTGACTAACATGAGGAGTTTGATGTCTAATTTACTTAAAATGAACCGATTTCAACGATACTTGTCACAGGTTAGGTTATACTAATTTCAGTACGTTTTGTTCCTATAAGCCATATATTGGTTCCTTGGTGCGTCAATTATTTAAAATCAATCTTCTATAATATAAGGGAGCTATATCTAAATCTCAACCGATTTTCGTGAAACTTGGAACACGCCAGTCTGGACTAAATTCAGTACGCTATGCCAAATCTCGTGCAAATCGAAAGATATATAGGGACTTTGGTACACCATTTTCATGAAATCGGACGAAACTATATATAGGAGCTATATCTAAATCTGGACCTATTTTCTCGAAACTTGGCCGATATCATTATAGGCTCAATTCAGTACGTTATGCCAAATTTCGTGCAAATCGAATGATATATAGGGACTTTAGTCCCTATATCCCTATATATCATTTACCATAAATCGGACGAATATATATATGGGAGTTATATCTAAATTGGAACCGATTTTCAGGAAACTTATCACACATCATTCTAGACTTTATTCAGTATGCTATACCAAATTTCGTGTAAATCGACAGATATATAGGATTTTTAGTGGACCATTTACCCTTAATCGGACGAAACTATATATGGGATCTATATCTACATCTGGACCGATTTTCTCGAAACCTGGCTGACATCACTCTAGGCTCAATTCAGTACGTCATGCCAATTCCGTCCAAATCGAAAGGTATTTAGGGACATTGGTGCACCATTTACCTGAAATCGGACGAAAATATATATGGGAGCTATATTTAAATCTGAACCGATTTTTCCCAATTTCAATAGGGTTTATCCTTGGGCCAAATAAATGAGCTGTGCCAATGTTCATCCAATTCGAATAATAAATGCTACCTGTACTTTGTTTACAATTTAACATGGACGGACATGCGTAAATCGACTTAGAAAGTGAATCTATGCATATTCTCAAAAGGAACCATGTGTCTATCTCGATTCCTTTTGCCTGTTACAAACATATGCACAAAGACATAATACCCTGTACTACAGAGTGGTGAAGGGTATAAATATCCTGTAGATAAAACAGACATAGCATCTTTGGAGGACCATTGACATGAAATCAGATGAAATTAACTGTGAAAAGTACATAGATATTTGAACTAAATTAAAACAGCCCAAACACATACCATTCTGAAATTTATGAAAAATTAATTGTCAATCATTTGTATGAAATCGAAAAAAATATGTATGGGAGCTACATATACGCATTTGAGCAAACGTTGCATCCACCATTTAGTAGGTTGCAGCACGGTACGCTACCCAAAATTTATCTCGACATAAAATAAATAAAATTAAATACTTTGAATGTCTACTTTGGATACCCTCCATCATAGATATATTGACAGGTACTAGAAATGAAAATATAGGGAACATATCAAAAAGTGGACCTATATCGACATTTCTAAAAACTGATTATGGTTCTAAACATTGGCCCTAGAACCCATGTTTCTTTGGACCAAATTTGTTTCAAAAAATGTTGATTTCATCCAAACTTTGCCCATCTTATTATTTCTTCCAAAATTAGTTCTAGTTCGAACATGGGGAATATCGGTCCAGTCCTTCTGGTACCTCCCACACAGTGACTAGGCCTAAATGTGGGTTACAGTTCATATATATGTATATATAAGGTTAATTGTCGAACCTTATATTCTATTTTTTTTTCGTATCTCCCGCAGATCCATTACGATTACCCAAACACGGAACAAATCATATAACTATTTTAATATAAAACAAGTAAAAAAGCGTTAAGTTCGGCCGGGCCGAACTTTGGATACCCTCCACCATAGAAATACTGACAAATTTTTGAAATTAAAACATAGGGAACATACATATAACTACAATTCTTCCAATCGATTGTTGTAAACCAAATAGAAATTTCAGCAATATCAATGGGGGTTTTCCTAAAATCTCTAAACCCTAAAATGTGGACATGTTTTATATAGGACCTGGTCCTAAATGCGGGTCGATACAGTTCATTTTCAAACCGTTTTTCTAAACCGTTCATTCTCAAACCGTTTTAGTTTTTATGTCGATATCCTCCGAGAGACAAATTATTACAAATTGCTAAATCGACTAAATTGTTTTAGAATTCCATACTATGAGGGGTATAAACTGAAAATTTCGTCTACCGAATATCCCCCCTACTATTGTGGAATACAGCTATATGGGATAACCCCAATACACAGAAAAAATCAGCTAACTATTTTAAAATAAACAAGTGAAAAAGCGGTAAGTTCGGCCGTGTCGAACTTTGGATACCCTCCACCATAGATATACAGAGAGGTACTAGAAATGAAAATATAGGGAACATACCAAAAAGTGGATCTATACCTACATTTCTAAAAACGCATTATGTAAACCATAATACAAATTTCAGAAATTTTTAATGGATAATTATACCCTCAGCCGTATGGCGAATGAGGATGTATACACTTAAAAATGGCGAAAATGTGCCTCATCGAGATATTGATTTTAGACCCCAAGTTTTTTTTTTGGACAAAATCCGTTTCAGAAAATTTAGATTTCATCCAAACTTTGCCATTATATTATTTCTTCCGAACTTAGTTCAAAATCGAAGATGGGGAATATCGGTCCACTCCTTCTGGAACCTCCACACAGAGGCTAAGTTTAAATGCGATTATAGTTCATTATCGAACCTTATATTCTAATCTTTTATCTCACTATCCTCCGCAGGTGAAATGATTACAACAGAGTCTTAGAACCAAACTCAAAACGCGGAACAAATCAGATAACTATTTTAATATAAACCAGTAAGGAAAATAGTAAAGTCGGACTGGGCCGACTATATGATACCCTTCACCACTTTGGATATATTCTACATATGTATCCTAACATATGTAGAATATATCTGAACCGATTTCAGAGAAACTTGCTAGAGACTAATTTATATTACATCAGTACCTTGTGTAAATCGGCGTAGCTATGGATCTTTTCACGAAGCTTAGGAACATCATTCTGGACTTAATTCAGTACCCTATACCAAAATTCGTGCAAATCGTAAGATATATAGGGACTTTGGTGCACCAATTACATAAAATCGTACGAAAATATCGGATGAAATAAATCGGATGAAATAAATCGGATGAAAATATATATGGGAGCTATATCTAAATCTGAAGCGATTGTCACGAAACTGTGCACACATCATTCTAGTATCAATTCAGTACGCTATGTCAAATTTCGTGCAAATCGAAGGTTATATAGAGACTTTGGTGCACCATTTACATAAAATCGGACCAAAATATATATGGGAGCTATATCTAAACCTGACCCGATTTTCAAGAAATTTTACACACATCGTTCTAGACTTGATTCAGTACGTTACGCCAAATTTCGTGCAATTTGAAACATATATATGTACTTTGGTGCACCATTTACCGTAAATCGGACGAAAATATATATGGGAGTTATATCTAAATCTGAACCTATTTTTCCCAATTTCAATAGGGTTCGTCCTTGGGCCAAATTTCATCCAAATCGGATCATAAATGCGACCTGTACTTTGTTCACAAAAATACACGGACAGGCAGACGGACGGACATGCATAAATCGACTTAAAAAGTGATTCTATGCATATTCTAAAAAGGAACCATGTGTCTATCTCGTTTCCTTTTGCCTGTTACAAACATATGCACAAAGACATAATACCCTGTACGACAGTGTGGTGAAGGGTATAAAAAGGGTTTATATGGGAACTACCCCAAAAAGGGGGCGAATAATAATAATTTTTGGTAGGGAGATTTGTTACCATATACGACTACATAATACCAAATTGCAGCAAATTGGGCTGAAATACTTGCTCAAGAACCACAAAATATCGAAAATTGGGGATACCCTTATATGGGGGCTATCCGAAAAATGGACCTATATTCCAAATTTTTGTGGAGAAATTTTGTATCTTTGAAGAACACAACATACTAAATTACAGCTAATTCGGTGGAAAAATACGATCAAAACCCCTAAAACTGATAGGAGGTAGGAGAAAAAGTGAACCTATATTTATAATTTTTTGTTGAGACATTTAGTACCCAAGAAACCCCCAATATAGCAAATTTCAGCGATTTCTGTTGAAAAACGCGCTCAAGAACTCCAAAATACGGAAAAATTGGTCGTACCCTTATATGGGAGCTATGCCTAAACGTGGGCCGATATAGCCCATCATCGAACTTGACCTGCCTGTAGACAAAAGACGACTCTGAGCAACATTTTGGCCATCTATCTCAATTCGTTTAGACGCTAGAGTTATTAGATCGTCTTAGAATTTTACGCTGATCAAGAATATATATATACTTTATAGGGTCAGAAATGAATATTTCGATGAGTTACAAACGGAAAAACAAAATTAATATACCCTCCATACTATGGTGGAGGGTATAAAAATAGGATGGGTTGAATTTCCATCTGCGAAGCCTTGGCCAAACGAAATGAGATAGACCCATTTCTTAAACGAATGGTGACTGGAGATGAGAAATGGATCACCCTGTGCAAAACCGATCGTAGTCAAATAGTGGTAAATCACTTCAAATGGAGGGACCGTTTGAAGATAGCAATTGACAAGAAACGGACAGAATTGAGCCAACAGATGACACCTCCGCCAGGACAACGCTAGGCCACTTACATCTACTGTGACTCGCCAGAAACTTTTCTTGCATTGCTAAATTTCTTTAATTATAAAAAAATTGGTATCTATTATGTAAAAATAATGGATTTCTTTTTCTCCAGCTATATATATATGGGAGGTATTAATAATTCTGAATCGATTATAAGAGAATTTCGTAGATTTTAATTGGTATGTAATTTGTTAAGGTATCAATTTTGTCTCAATCGGAAAAACCATGGGATATATTCACTCCTTCTAGTACTTACCACCAGAGAGGGTTAAGTTTTTAACTTCACAGGCCTGGAAACATAATTACTATACAAATTTCATAATAAATATAGCTAGTCATATGAGACGGTTCAAGCCAATCTCAAGTAGAGACTCATTCTCGCCTTCCCACATTTCGAGGATTTCTTAAATCTTTACATTTAAAATCTTATTTGAAGTCCAAAGATATTGAACATACATTTTGAAGCAGAATTACTAAATTGAAAAAAAAAATATTTTTATTGTCTTGTTTCGTTATGCATTATGTCAGCTAAATACTCCACTGTGCATTTGGTTTGGCAATAATATGCGGAACGCAGTTTATGGTTTCTTAAATGAAACATTTAACTATAAACGAATAGTTCTTCTACACAGAGACATAACCAGCCTCCGATTTTTTTCTAAATGTTGCATCTATACAAAATGGAAACCTTGGAAAATTGAAATCATAGCTATTTCAAATAAACATACATACGAAAGTATATATGCAGATAGATTGGCCGGTCGATGTATGATGATGATGATGTGATTTCAAACTTTAGCCAACTGTGGTGCGCATGCGCACAGGCAAAATACAAAAAAATGCATACCATGCACATAACGTGTATACTTCAAGAATTCCAACAAAAGATGATGAGGATGATGACGACGACGGCAAAGACTTGTTGTGTTTCAAATCCACATCCTTCGAAAGCCCAACGAAACGAAATAGTAACAACAATAGTTCTAGCAGGAGCTGGAGCAACATTCAATTTTATACAACATTCGATGTTAAACAAAAACTGGCGACCATGAAAAACGTGACATTTTTATGTTTCATGCTACGCTAAATCTTTCATATCGAATAAACTCGTAACAGAAACAGATGGACAGACAGACAGACAGCAGACGGACAAACAGACGCGAGACAATAGCTGACAATAGAAAATATAGGACAGACACAAAATATGCAATATTTTGTCGGGAAAAAGTAGTTGGTATGTAAATTCATATTTCAAAAATATTTGAAGAAATAAATTAAGTCCTGTTAAGTAAGTTGTTAAATGGCATGCTTATTTTCATTAGAATCTTAAACAATGGAAAATCAAGAACAAAGTCGGAAGGGGCCGACTATATGATACTTAGCATCATTTTGGATATACACAAGAGGGGCTCCTATGATTTAAATTAGACTTTTGTGTGCATAATTATAACGAAATCGGACGAAAATATATATATATATATAGAAGTTGCAACTATAGCCTACACAACTATGCTGTCAGTGTATTATAGCATTTTGCAGGCCCAAGAGTTGGTAACGCCGAAATATTGGTCTTAAACCCACCTAATATTTCGACTAGCTGAGTCGATCTACACTTGGCCGTTCATTCGTCCGTCCGTTCATTATAATTTGTAACCAGCAAGGAAAGTAGTAAAGTCGGACTGTGCCTACTATATGATACCCTTCACCACTTTGGGTATATTCTACATATGTATCCGAAAAGACGTCGCCTTTCTGAAGGAATTTTGACGTGAAATTGAACGAACTTAAATATGTGATTTTCGGGAAACTTAGCACACGTCATTCTAGATTTAATTCAATACGCTATGCAAAAATTCGTGCAAATCAAATGATTTTCAGGGACATCGGGCGAAGTTATATATGGGAGCTATATCCAAATCTGAACCTATTTTCACGAAACTTAGCACACATCATTCTAGACCTAATTCAGTAGGCTATACCAATTTTCGTGCGAATCGAAAGATATATATGGACTTTGATGCACCATTTCCCTTAAATCGGGCGAAACTATATATGAGAGCTATATCTAAATCGGAACCGATTTTCAGAAACATAGCACACATCATTCTAGACTTAATTCAGTACGCTATACAAAATTTCGTGCAAATCGAAAGATATATAGGGACTTTGGTGCACCATTTACCTAAAATTGGGCGAAACTATATATGGGAGGTATATCTAAATCTGAACTGATTTTCACGAAACTTAGCACACATCATTCTAGACCTAATTCAGTAGGCTATACCAAATTTCGTGCAAATCAAATGATTTTCAGGCACTTTGGTGCACCATTTACCTAAAATCGGGCGAAACTATATATGGGAGCTATATCCAAATCTGAACCGATTTTCACGAAACTTAGCACACAATTCTAGACCTAATTCAGTAGGCTATATACCAATTTTCGTGCAAATCGAAAGATATATAGGTACTTTGGTACACCATTTCCATTAAATCGGGCGAAACTATATATGGGAGCTATATCTAAATCTGAACCAATTTTCACGAAACTTAGTACACATCATTCTAGACTTAATGCAGTAGGCTATACCAATTTTCGTGGCAATCGAAAGATATATAGAGACTTTGGTACAATATTTCCCTTAAACCGGGCGAAACTATATATATGGGAGCTATATCTATATCTGAACCGATTTTCTCCAATTTCAATAGGGTTTGTCCTTGGGCCAAATAAGTGAAATGTGCCAAATTGCATACAAATCGGATCATAAATGCGACCTGTACTTTGTTATAGAATGTTTTGAAATACATGGACGGACGGACAGACGGACGGATTGAGGGACATGCATAAATCGAACCAGAGAGTGATTCTATGCATATTCTCAAAAGGAACCATGAGTCTATCTCGATTATTTTTGCCTGTTACAACATATGCACAAAGACATAATACTCTGTACCACAGTGTGGTGAAGGGTATAAAAACGATTAAAGACTAATCTGGCCAATGAAGACACCTATTGTTTTTGATAAATATCGGTTAATATTTTGTCGATGAAATGGATCAAAACATTTATTTTTGTCAGATTATCTGGTCGCTATTATGGCCCAAACATCTCGATTTTTTTCATGGTGAAGGGGATCGGGCTATAGAATAAGCATGCCGGTTTTGATAAAGATCGGTCAATATTTAGCGGGTCAAGTGGACCCTGACTTTTGTGTGAAAAATTACAAAATTTGTATTCTATAGCGCATATATTTACCCTTGAAGGACTTAGAACCGAGAAGTTGATAGTATATCCAAGAGGAGTGGTTGACCTTTAAATTGATATCAATTATATTGTCGTATGTACTCGGATGTGGGAGTTGTACTTTAATGTTTACAGGTGCTTACGCATTCAGATATTATTTAGTAACCCATTACCGCACTAGGGGGCGAAAATATTGAGCTGATCGCTTTGAAATTTTCCATGAGGATCCAGGTATTATCAAGGACAATGCCTATAATTTTCGGTGATGATCAGATAAGGAATGACAGGCCTGGTTGTGTTGGATATAACAATTCTTCAACAATTGCTTTAAGGGCAGAAAAAATAGTGTATTAAACATGCATAAGAATACTTTGAAAAACAATAGAACCATTCTTGATTATAAATATTCGCCTTTTCAGTATATTCCCTACAAAACATGTTTAGCGGACCTCGTGTTTCCTCGGAAGGGCAAATTGAAAATATATATTTTGTATTTTCCAAATGTTATTTACCCTACCTCCTTAAGAAGATAGAATATGTGGCTACACACAAACATACACACACGAAAATATCTTAACCACGAATTTCAGTTTTGTCCATTTCAAACATTCATTTCTTTTTGCCATTTTTTGTTTACTCTTTCGGCAGCACCTATGATAGAAAACATTCTACCTTCACTCACAACGAACATCACCTGGAGAACATTTGCTTGGAAAGGTTGTTGCGTCTGCGCGTGTGCACTATTTCGTGTGTTGACATTTGCCGAATACGCTGTTGCTGGGCAGTACCCTGCTAGAATTCAACAAAAAAATATGACTAGTTGTATGTGTTCACGAAAAGAGAAGGTTTCTAAAGTAAATTCCATAGAGTTATGGTAAATTAAGTTAAATTTGAAATATGTTGACCATATATAAAAGAAAGTTTAGAGGCAATTAGAATTCAACTTGAACTGTGATGTAATAAAAATGCATTACAGGTTTCATATTATTGAAAGTAGGTGGGTGTAGAGCAGGCAGAGCTAATTTTAAGCAGAAATTCAATTTATATGTAATGCGGAACGCACGATTGCTGCGGTTGCAAAGCAAATGGTAAAATTCGTTCATTTTGAATGTTTTGTAGTATACATATACATGTGTATTTTTAAATTAAAATTAAATAGAAGAGGATTGAAAAATGATGATGGTACTGTACAGTTTCAACTTGATCTATATCCTATATAGATAACAAAATATATTTCTGGCAGGTGAATTGTAAACACACATAGGCGGCGCTATTTGATTGATATCCATATGATTTTGAATACATTTCATATGATTCACAGAGACAATGCCTTGGGATTATATATACGAGGACAAAAATCCATGAATTGGGCTCGGATTTCGGGTCGACCACGTAGAGTGTATTCAAATTGTATTAAGGCGTACATATTTGGATATTGGGGAACATCAATATAACGAAAATTATGGTTTGAAAAGTGCTTTACCTATGAAACATGAATCTATATTTTATTGCAAGATGCGGCTAAAAATAAGGAACACCTTCAAATTACGGAAAATGGAACGCGATATAGGACCCACTTAATGGTCCTATGTCAAAAAATTTACATATATCGACAATTTTCTGTAAAATTCTTGTTCATCTTTCAAAATCCCGAAATGACAGCTATATTTTTGTAGAAATATGTCTAACGTTTAAAATTCAAAATATGGTGTGTGACCTTTATATAAGGGATACACCAAAACATGGACCTATATTCGAAAAACCCTGGAATAACAATTTACAGACACTTTGGTGGGAATTAACACTGTGTGTGGCAATCGGTGTGGAAAAAGTGCTTTGACAATTGTTTATGGGCCAGAAATATATATGAAACTTAGTTTGATCGGACCGATGTTATTATACACTAATCATGATGTGAACATTCAAATAACTAGAATCAGTCGGGACCTTCGATGTTTGTCTATGTCAAGAAATATACCTACATTAATATTTTCTGCCATACAATTACTTTTGAGAATTACCAAATTCATGGTTGCGAAGTCCGGCGAAAAATTACAACATGGAGAATTGGTCGGGACCTTTATGTCACTAACAGCTTTGGTTAAAAAATACGTTTGTGACCGCCAAAATAAATAAAATGAATCGGAAGTCTTTTTAACGGACTATGACTCAACGGACTCGGACTCAATATTGAAAAATTTCAATTCCAAGAAATCTTTTGGAAATTTCTGTTCTGTATAGGATTATACCAAAAATTGGGTCGATATATAATTTTCAATACTAAACATCTGTAAAGTATTTCGAAGCTCTATCTTGGTATACACATATGCCATAGTATTTTAGACTGATCAGGAATATATGCAATGGAGAGGGAGATTAAGATTACCATATTAAAAATTGGTTGCGGTCTGGAAAAAATTTAAACCGCAATTTGATAAACGCTCTCCAATGATGCCCCTTCTAACCTACATTACAGAAACATTTGTCGACTGAAGTGACTGCATTTGGCTTTCTTCTTCATACCGATAACACGTCTTGGTATAGGTATTTTGATGGCCCAGGAATTTGGCATTCTGAGTTGTTAGTGGATACAAAATTATTCAGAGAAATTTTTCGATATTAACCCAGGTTTTTGTTGTATAGCTTTCAATTACGATAAAACCTGTATAATTTACGGACATCTTTAATTGATGGCGGAATTCTGAGTTCTTGGTATATAGCGAATCTTATTTGCATGATGTTTTCAATATAAGTCCCCATTATAGGCATGATCCCTAAATATGGTCCCACCCCATTTAGGTATTTCGATGGCATTCCGAGTAATCGTAGTAAATTGTCAGTATTGATCAATGTCTTGACTTAGCACCTATATGAAGATGCCAGCTCACATGATGTATTTTGATATTTCTGTTCATATTTCCCAACTGTAGTGGCTGTAGTTTGACTGTCTTTCTCAGTTTCTTTAACCGAAGCTGGAATTCTGAATTCTTGGTATATAAAAAAGTATTTTTGTATAAATTTTCCATGAAGAACATTTTCAAGGTCCCCATTATGGTATAGTCCCTATGTAAGGCCCCACCCCGTGTAGGTATTTAGATGACATTCCGAGATTTTCAGTATTTGTCAATGTCTTGACATAGGAAACCTGAAGTTTGACTGACACTCCTGGCCCCTTGTGGATATAACATATACATATACAAACACATCCGTTACTATGGAATCCCTCCATCCAATTTTAAAGCATTTTAATGGGCCTAGGCGCTATTCCGACCGAAAAGTTCCTGGTATGTACTCAACTTCTTTGTAAAAAAATAATTTTTTGACAAAGTCTATATGTAAAAGTCACGACCGATTTTAGGTTTGTTGATGGTCCTATGTTGATTTTTTAAATCGAATTGGCTTCAATTTTGTACTCCAGGCAGTCTAGGAGTGCTAAATATCTTCACAATGAATGTTAAATATATATTACAGTTTTGTGTGGCCCCAAGTTTTGTAACGCCGCGAAATAGACCCGCCTTTCGACTCGCCTAGCTGAGTCGATCTATACATGTGTGTCCGTCCATACGTCTGTGCATTATTATTTGTTAGTACGATACAGCACACAGTTATGAACCAATCGTCAAGAAGATTTGGATGCAGGAAGGGTTCTGGCCAAGTATCCTGAAGAGTTTATGTGAGTTCCTGCCAATAGGCCTACCTCACAGTGGCTGAGCCACAGGCGGAAAAGCGCCCACCAGCGCTCCAGCACCGAAGTACTGTACCAATTGGAGAGCATGCAGAAGGCACACTCCCCCCCCCCCCCCTTGGTGAGGGGCGAGACCACAACCCCCCGCGAAGCTCCCCAGGGGGCCACACCAACTGTCAGGCTGAATCAACAGATCCAGGGGCACCTGACACCCGCGGTACGGAAAAACCTCCGCTCAGGCTCGAGCCCGAGGCCTCTTCCAGTTTGACACACGTCCGGGCTGGTATCCCAAAACAACAATAAGCAACGACGATAACCGCAGGTATCAAGGAAAAACCTGGTCACAAGCAGTGAAAAATACACAAATCACAAACAATTAACATGCTGTCCTCACGGACTGCACCAAGGGCCCCAACGGACCGCGGCATCGGACATCACAACACAAACAATGAACAAAACTGCCCTCACGGACAGCCTACACCACATCCACAGGACGAGTGAAGCACATGAAGTGGACACCACGAACCACCCACGATGCACATACAACCGCAGGCAGACCGCACTCCACCTACAACTGCCAAACAACCGCCGATAACCGCACCAAGACCAGCACCGACACCCGGTGCACCTACCCATCACCACCCGGTGCAACCAAACCACCCAACTTCAAGGGGGCTATGTACCACCTCCACTAAGTACTGTCCTTCTCCTAAATGCTTCACGAGGAAAACTACTTAAACAACTAAAGGTCCGATCGTCTTCAAGTGCCCTACTGAAATCCCACCCCGCCCCAAGGGTCTGGCCAAGGAAGACCTCTATTGTTTTTGGTAATGATCGGTTATTATTTAGGGGATGAAATGGACAAAAAACTCTTCATTGTCTGTTTTTCTAGCCGCTCTAGAGACCACAATTATCACCCGAACATCACGATATTTTACACAGAGAAAAAAGAGTCAGACCATGTATAAACATGACTGTTTTGATGAAAATCGGTCAATATTTCGAACCGAAAACTTAATTTTTTTCTGGGTTTCTAGTCGCTCTAGAAGACACTTTTATCAGCCGAACATGACATATTTTCCATGGGGAAGGCCATCGGATAAACTAATTCAAATGGCTGTCAATATTTAGTGGGTCAGATGGAACAAATCTTTTATGTGCAAAATAACAGAATTTTTGGCAAGGATCGGTTAATATTTAGGGGATGAAATAGACCAAAAACTCTTCTTTGTATGTTTTTCTAGCCGCTCTAGAGACCACAATTATGATCCGAACATCACGATATTTTACACAGAGAAAAGGGTCTGAACATGAATAAGCATGACTGTTTTGATGAAAATCGGTCAATATTTCGAACCAAAACCTTATTTTTTCTGAGTTTTTAGTGGCTCTAGAAGACACTTTTATCAGCCGAACATGACATATTTTCAATAGGGAAGGCCATCTGATCAACTAATTCAAATGGCTGTCAATATTTAGTAGGTCAGATGGAACAAATCTTTTCTGTGCAAAATAACAGAATTTAAATTTTATGGAATATATTTTTATTCCGGGAAAACATGATTCTAAAAAAATGCCGCAGAGGAGCTGTTGACCTCTTATTGGAAAAGAGAGTGCGAATATTGCCATGTATTTTTGTGACCAAAGTACAGGATGAACCCTATTGAAATTGGAGAAAATCGGTTCAGATTTAGTTTTAACTCCCATATATAGATTCGTCCGATTTTATGTAAATGGTGCACCAAACTCCCAATATTGGTCCGATTGAGACAACATTTTGCACAGAATACTGAATTATATGCTGATGCAAAGTTTTGTTGGAATCGGTTCAGATTTTAATATAGCTCTCATTTAAAGTTTCGGTCGATTTTATCTAAATGAGGGAGAATACTGTAAATGTTTGTCCGATTGCGACACAATTTTGCATAGCGTATTGAAATTACTACAGATTGACGTTCGTAAAGTTTTGTTGAAATCGGTTCAGATTTAGATATAGCTTCCATATAACGTTTCGCCCGATTTTATGTAAATGGCACAATATTTGACCGATTGAGACAAAATGTAGCATTGAGTGCTGAATTAGGTTCTGATTGATGTATGCGAAATTTTGTTGGAATCGGTTCATATTTAGCTCCCATATATAGTTTTGTCCGATTTTATGTAAATGGAGAGCCATACTGCCAATTTTTGACCGATTGAAACAAAATTTAGCATAGAGTGCTGAAATAGGTTCTGATTGATGTATGCGAGGTTTTGTTGGAATCGGTTCATATTTAGTTATAACTCCCATATAAAGTTTCGCCCGATTTGATGTAAATGGAGCAGCATACTGCCAATATTTGACCGATTGAGACAAAATTTAGCATAGAGTGCTGAAATAGGATCTGATTAATGTATGCGAAGTTTTGTTTAAATCGGTTCATATTTAGTTATAACTCCCATATAAAGTTTCGCCGGATTTTATGTAAATGTGTAGATATAGCTCCCACAAATATTTTTGTTCGATTTTATGGAGGGTTCTATTTCTGTTTACTTTACATGAAAAATTGCCTAGCGTATTGGATTGAAGTCAAGATTCTTTTTCTATTCTATCTACAGAATATTGTAAATATGAGTATCTCTTGTATGTTCCCAAAAGTGGTGAAGTGTATCATATAGTCGGTTCCGTCCGACTGTTGAACATTCCTTAAAAGTTCTTTTTATTTCACCCTCTCAGTGCTTCCTAGTATATATTTTAAATTAAACATGACTAAATATTATTTTCTAGACTGACTAATAAAGCGTTAAACTATCTTCACTGTAATTAATTCCCTAAAAAATTTAAAGAACAAAATATTACTTTAGATTTACAAACCATAATTTTTATTATTGTCGAACGTTTTTGTTTTGTTTTTCTGTATTACAATTTGAATTCAAGATCACAATCTAATCACATAGAAATTAGAATTACTTTTAAATTTTGTTTTCTTAAATGCTTTTCTTTTTGATTGATTGATATGGAATGTGAGTTGGGCAAATTGTTTAATTTTTGTGAATGTTTTAAATTATTGTTAATGTAAAATGTAACTAATGACAACAAATTTTTAAATCGATGACAATAGAGAAACAAAAACAAAAATAAAACGAGAGTTATGTACAAAAAGTATTATCCTAAACTAGGACACTAATACAAAAAAGTCTGTTGTTATCACGATGCATATTCTGTTTTTTATAGAGTGTGAAATTTTTATGGAGTAAAATTAAACAAAATAAAAAATATTTACCTAAATGTAATGGTTTGGGATTTTTGTTTCGGCATTTTTGTGTTGAGTTGTGTGTATGTTTTGTTTTATTATTGTTTATTTACAGACATTGTTTGTTTTTATTTAGCTTAGAAAAATAATTTGAGAGTGTGTTTTTAAATAAATTTATTCCTTCTTGGTTTCCTTAACAGCTTCAGGGTATTCCAATTTTACACCAGGTTCACAGGTGAAGACGGGACAGCAGTAGGGGAAGGCAGCTGTCTTGTTGGTCTTTTCAGTGTCCAATTTGCATTTATCATTGGCCAATGGCAATGGACCACAATCTTCAACCAATTCCAACAATCTAAGGAGAAGACAGAAAAAATAATAATAATAAATCGTTGAAGTGATTTTCGTTAATAAATTGCGACTTACTTTGAGGGATCTTCTTCATTTTGTACGCAAGTTGAGCGGCCACAGAATGGTGTCAATTCCCATGATTTGCCAACTTCAACTGTGGCACAGCGGGTGGAAGCAAAGCACATACCGGGGAAATCTGTAAGAAATTAAACAAAAGGGAAAATAAATACAAGAAATATTAAAAAAAATTAAAAAAAAAAATATTTAAAGCAAAAAAATTAAATTTTGTAGTCCACCCATCCCATATAAAGTAATAAACTACGTCATTCCATGCGATAACCAGGTGTTTACATATTCATCACCATTTTCTCTGTTAAATATTCACATAATAAACTATTAATTTTTTAATGATAGTATTTATTTGTGAAACTTGTTCTGTTTTGCATTTTACGTAAAATGCAAACTGATCGCTGATGTCAATCACCTGCAACATTTTGTTATGCCGAATTTAAAATCACTGACGCCTCGTAAAACTTTCACTTTCAATGTGAACCATATAATATGACTCGTCATCGGACCAGGTGTATCAAATAATATCTACAAACAACAATCTGGCATTATTTTTGCGCTTGAATTAATATCACAAAGCGGAATGGTAATAAAAATCGAAAAATAAAAACAAACAAACGAAATAAATAAATAAAAAAACAAAGTTTAGTCATTTGCATTACGTTGAACTTGACTTTTTTTTGGAATAGGTGATGGAAAAAATCATAAAATAAAAAAAAATACCGATTTTAGATATTTATTAGTCAGGTGGCATGGTAAACTTAAGAATATGTAAAAACAGGGTAAAACAATATTAAGTTCGGGCCAGGTAACATTTCAAATATGTAAAATTAATGGGGGCTTCTAGAATAGAACTCATGTTTTGATAGAATTTTAAATATACCGAAAAGAGGTGAGAAAATTCTGTTGAAAAACCTATCAAAAATCGTTAAAATAATGAGTATTGGGGAGTACCGCTACCCTGGGCTACCCTGAAACTTGGGAGGGACTACCCTGAAACTTGGGTCAATATTAATAAATTTTGGTACAGAGATGTGGTATACAGTGAGAACCCAAAATACCAAATTACAGCCAAGTCGGGCGAAAAGTCTGTCCAAAATCCCCGAATATTGGGTGGTACCGTTATATGGGGGCTACCCTGAAACTTTGATAAATATTTATAATTTTTGGTACGGATAGGTGTTATTTAATTAGAACCCAAAATACAAACTTCTTAGGATTTTCTCATTTGCATATCTCAGGAGATTTTAAAATCACTGTACTGATAGTATGCTGCATATCTGCATACCAGCCTCCGAAACAGCTTAGTGCCAAGTAACAGAAATACCGAAAATGGGGTGGGCCATTATATGAGAGCTATACAAAAACATGCTACTCGCCTACGCCGATGACATCGATATAATGGGTCGAACATTGCGAGCGGTAACAGCCACTTTTGAACAAATTGAAAAGGAGTCTGCCAAAGTGGGTCTGGCAGTAAACGGCGAGAAGACCAAGCTGATGGTATCAACGCGCAAGACGTCCAGTAGACTCGGACCAACTGTGGAACTTGAGAACTACAGCTTCGAGGTAGTTAAAGACTTTATATACCTTGGTACCGCCATAAATAAAACGAATGACATCAGTTTTGAAATTCGGAGAAGGATTGTGATGGCCAACAGATGCTACTATGGTCTAAGTAAGCAGTTTAAAAACAAGGCCACCTCCCGTCAGACCAAACTCACACTTTACAAGACGCTGATACTACCCGTGCTATTATATGGATCAAAAGCATGGGTACTTGCTCAAGCAGATCCTCATCAGCTCTTGGGATGTTTGAATGAAAAATTCTCAGAAACATCTACGGGCCGATCTGCGTCGACGGTGAATATCGGCGTCGAATGAACCACGAGCTTTACAATTTATACGCGGACATCGACATAGTCAGTCATAGTCAGTGATGGTTCCCGTAGAAGGGGAAGGCCACGAATTAGGTGGAAAGACCAAGTAGAAAACAGCATCTTGGAACGTGGTCTTCCAAATTGGTGGACTTACGCACAAGACCGACGCGCTTGGAAATCTTTTTTTATGGAACAACCGTTCTGTAACAGCCAGCTAAGTAAGTAAGTAAAAGTATACAAAAACATAGACCTATATTGATCATTTTTGGTTGGAAAATTTTACACTTGAGAACCAAAAGTAGAGTCGATTTGGTTGCAAGAAAATCCCAAATCTTCCAAAATATAGAAAAATGAGGGATACCATATCAAAAGGGCTCCCCGGAAACTATGACAAACGGACTATCCCTAAAATTCCAATTCCCCAAAATACAGAGTAATGAGGAATACCATAACAATGGGGCTATTCGGAAATTTTCTTTGTATACCTATACCAAGACATGGTCCGATGTATACCATGTGCAATGCCAAGCAGCAATGCTTGTGCAAATGTTCAAAGCTGTATCCTAAATATTGCAAGCTCTGTCGACATTTTGAAAGACATGTCGACATGACGAAATTGACATTGAATGTGTCTTAAGATCATGTATTTATATATGGGGGTCTCCGAACTGAAGGTGTATAAAATATATTAACACTGTAATATAGTGAACGTCATCTAGAGTTTGAACACCCCGATCGGTTGGAACATTTAAGTAAAACCTGCAAAGGCGAAGCTGATGATATTTCCGGATTTCTTTTCCGAATTCAATTTCAGATTATCATAATATGTTTTAGGAATACACTAAAAGCCTTTACGAAAAATGTATCTGCATTTGAATAATTTGTTTTTTTTATAAAAATTCTAGGTTATGCCAGATTTTTATTTCAAATGGTGCCAGTCATCAAAATTAGAGTCGGAGTTTAGACAAAAATATACCAGACACCACGATACCAATCTGAGTTATATATGAGTCGTTTATTTTGAAAGTGGTGAAAAGTTAGATTCTTATCCAAATCTTGTTTTTCTAGAAAAATTTTCAAAACATTTTACTTTTTATATTGTATCAGGTTTAAAGAGCACAAAACCACAAACAAAATCAATACCAATTAACAATATTTTTGAAACAAAATCTTTAAATATCTCAATATAAGAAAAAATTGACTTAAACCACTTTAAAAGTAAACGAATCATATGGTTGTATATATGACATAAAACCTAACGACTAATTACCCTCCTCATTTCCTTATGCTCCATATAGGTCACATCATTCTCATTATCTTTCCCCCCCTCACACACCCAACTCCACCACATTTCCACATTACATCGAACACACAAAAATTTCGAAATTTTTTTTGTTTGTTCGTAAAACAAAAATGTTGTAAATAATATGTCCATATGTCAAAAGATATTTACGATAAATTACAGAAATGCTACAAAAACTCAAACCAATGTTCCAATTATGTCAATGTGGATATTTATTATTTTTATTATGGCACGAAAAATTGTGATAGGCATGTTTTATAAAAGCTGCAGCAAAATGTTGCAATAGTGTGTGTGGTGATGGTGATGGTGATGGTGGTGGCGATGGTGCATTGCCATCGTCACATTTGCCACAAATGGAACTTGTTTGAACTAAACTAAGTTGTTGTTTAATTAATTACTCCAATTGCATAACTTCGATAATTATGAGTATTATTTTCGTTGTTTTTTTTTTTGAGATTTCAATTAGTACGATTTCAACAAGGTAATGGTGATTTGTTTTTGAGAAATACATAATCCACTTTTGACAAATGTGGATACGGTTTGCTTGAACACAGCAATGTTGTCTGTGTCTTAATTAAAATATATATTTGTAAAAGTAAAAAAAAGAAAGATTAAAATGTTAATTAAAATACCATGAAATCATTAAAAATAATTTACATGGTATATAATATTTTTGAAATATTGGATATATAAAAGAGAAAATGTATATTTGTTTTTTTTTTTTTTGAAAATGTATTATTGATGGAACGTATGAGGCAGTATTGAAATCTTATTTTTTTTTGCTTTATCCCAGATTGTGTGTAAATGCATACGAATATTATACATTTTCGAATGAGATTTCAAAATTTCGGCATATTTTAATTAAATCAAATTCAATATTTGAAATCATGTATAAATTTTATTTAGAATAACAAATAACTATTTATGTCTGAATATTTGCCATTTTCGATTTTTTTCCTTTACATACAAATGTTATGGTAATTAAAAAAATTAAAATAAACAAATAAAATTTTAATAATATATAGGTCGATGAAATTTGTAGCAAATTTTTGGGGGATTTTTTGTTAATGAAATTATTCACTAAATCAATGAGAAGTATACTGACTGCTAACGTATGTATAGCCATTGAATATTTATGTCTAAATATTTGGCATATTTGACATCGAACCAAATATTCCTGTGATATGGTAATTCAATAAATTGAAATAAACAAATAAATATTATTAGTATAAGGTCGAAGAAATTTTTGGCACATGTTGGGGGATTTTTTTGTTAATGAAATTATTCCCACCTCAATGAGAATTATATTGACTGGTAACGTATTTCTATGTATTGAAAACTGAAATTGAAAGTAAACGGAAAGTACCAAAGATTAGGGCTATATACAAAATTTAGACTTAAATTGAAAATGTTCTGTGAAGAAGTTTTTAAGTCACCAAGATGCCGGAATGTCATTTTGTAATGCAAAATTATATTTAAATTGGTTGGATAATACCCCATAGCACCATAAAAACTTGGACTTTTATATGAGGGCTAGACGCAAAGATCGATCGATATTTATATTATTTGGTAGGAGAGAATTTGGCGCCCAATGGTGCCAAAAACATGGATCTTTATATGTGGGATATATACAGAAATTGACCGATATTTATATTTTTTGGTAGGAGGATTTACCAATCAATAATAAAGTGTAGTCAATTGGGTTGAAATCCACAAAAAAAGAAAAAAAATCAAATTTTGGTGCCCTGTTAAAGGGGTAATATGCCAAAAAGTGAACTGCGTATGGGTAATTTTTGGGAGGAAAGTTGAGTACTCAAAATATAAAATTAGGACTAATTTCGTTGAATAACTTGCACAAAATTTTGAATAGTTAGTATTAAATTAGGTGCGAATATTTACCTAAGGCAATTTTCTACCCAATGAGAACCCTCAATACCAAAATACCGCCAATTCGGTTGAAAAACGAGTTCAAAGTTCTCAAAATACCGACATGGGTCAATATTCATAACTTTTAGTGCAGAGATGTGGTGAGAACCCTAAATACCAAAATATTGCCAATTCGGTTGAAAAACGTGTTCAAAGTTCTCAATATACCATACCATATCATGGAGGCTAACCTTAAACGTTGGTCAATATTAATTTTTTTTTTAGTATGGAAATGTGCTATAAAATGAGTACCCAAAACTCAATATTACTGTCAATTTGGTTGGAAAACGTGCCTAAAATCCCCAAAATACCGAATATTGGGATGTACAATTATATGGGGCTGCTCTAGATCTTGGGTCAATATTAATAATTTTTAGTAGAAATATGTGTTCTTCAAGCTGAACCCAAAATACCAAATTACAGTCAATTTGGTAGGAAAGCGTGCCCAAAAATACCGAATATTTGGGGGCTACCCTGAAACTTCGGTCAATATTAATAATTTTTGGTACGAATATATTTTATTCAATGAGAACTCAAAGTACCAAATTCGGTTGCAAAACGTGTCCAAAATAGCGAATATTGGGGGGTACCGTTATATGGGGGCTACCCTAAAACTTGAACCGATATATCCCATTTGCAACAACAAACATCCTAGGAGTACTAGAAATGTCTGTGCAAAATTTCGGAGCTCTATCTTAAATATAGCTATCTCTATCGTGATTTCAACAGACGGACAGACAGGCAGCAGACAGATGGACATGTGTAAATTTTATTCTCAGAATGAAGACAAATGTCGAACTTTGACAAATTTAAATTTAATTGGCATATGCATGTTTCGCATCAGGGCGGAAAAAATACAAGTTATCAACGTACGACCTTTGTAAAGCCACATAGCCCAATATGCTTGATTAGCCCTTAATCAACGGCGAAACGCGTCGCCTAATGGTGGGTACGTAGGTTCTTCTCCTGGCTTTCCTTTTCATTGCAGAAACTTAGAAAGAGTATAAATAATCACTTAAAAATTACTTTTAAATTATCACTGCCCTTACAAGTCAAAATTCAAAATAACAAAAATCATCAACAATATATATATATACTTTGTGGGGCCTCCGGTGAATATTGCCGGTGAGTATTGCTCCACCTTTTGGTGGAGGGTATAAAAATGGCAAATTTATATTTCTATCGAATTTATGGGATTTCTTACCAATTTCTGTCAGACCCTGAATGAATTAGATTTCTGGAGTTATTGGAAATTTTAAGTTTTTTTCAGTAGAGATAGCAGACGATATACATAGTAGTGATGAGCTTTCTAAACAAATACATCCAAAATTCTACGCTTATACCGATCTTTAAAAAATTCCTACGATTATATGGGACCTTGAACAAAATAACTTAAAATACCTTGCTCTCTTCATCCTTGTACAATTTTTTGAATACCCTCATGATGGTCCTTGAAACATTTTTTCTTTAAATAAAATGTTAGGTTATGTTGATCCTTTATAAAATATTATACGCTTATAGTTTTTTAGGGATGCACATAATATTCCTTAAAAACATTGGGTTGGTTATTCGCATTCGCATGACAATTGACATTTATAAAAAAAATAAGCTGAAATTTGAAAAAAATATTTTAAAAAACAAACTTTGAAAAAAATATCCTCGTTTATAGTGATCCTTTGAAAAAAACTTTCTTTAAAATATTCTCGCTTATGTCGGACACTGACAATATATTTCTTAAAAATCCACGCATAAATCGTTACTTTTTATTTAAATTTGTAAAAACTTGAAAATATTTCTAAAATAAATATAAGCTTTAAAGAAATATCCCCGCTTATAGTGGTTCCTTGAAAAAATCTTCTTTAAAATATTATCGCTTATGTCGACAAAATATTTCTTTAAAATGCAGTTATACTTAAATTCATAAAAGCTTCAACATTTTTTGTAGAAAAAATCTCGAGGGCAGAGAATTGAAATTTCCAACTCGAATTCCAGTTGAATCGCAAATGGCTGTTTGTCCTATGCTAAACTATAGTTGATAGCCAGTTCTAAGAAGAAGCACACATCCTCATGGGCAGACCTTCCAATACCAAGTTACTAACATTAATTTAAAATTTGGTTACAGTTTCCTATAATTTCCAAAATTTAATGAATTTCGATTTAAAATTTCTTGTTCAAAGATTTTTTTTCTTTCCATATTCCATTAAGTAATGTCCCCCACATTAAGTAATTGCCAATGACTTCAATTGTGTAAATGTTCCATTTCATTCCATAAAATTCCATGCCATCGAACATGTAGTTAACGTAACAAACAAGACTGGTTGTGGTTTAGGATTAGAGACGAAAAAATTTCCACGTCAACGATGCTGTCAAGTTACCATATTCAGCTAAAAAAAAAAGGCATAGCTTTTGGTTTCTTTCTTCTCCTCTCAACAATTAGCTATTAGACACAAAAAAGCGTAACACAGATCGGGGTGATCGCATAAAAACCGGTCTAACTCACAAATCCTGATATGGTTTCTGCAATGAAGTCATATTCACCTCCATTATTAACAGTATAATCCAAATTTTTTTTTTTTTTTTTTTTTTGTTTGCTTTGATTTGGGTTGTTCGATCCCACATGAAGAGATTAAAGTTCAGGTTATGTGTAAAAAGCCAGCGTTTACAACCAAACCCAATATCTAAATATTAGGTGTGTCGATAACACGATTTTATTGAAAATAGCAAAAAAAATATAATTAATACTCTTTGAAAGAGTAACAACCGGCCGGCAAGTGGTTCCAATTTTTTTGCGGCTAAGGTGTGGCACGTTTTGAGAATGTTTCAAGAGGTTGTTCATAGGTTCAGTGTGAATGAGGTTGATGTTAACGATCAATAATTTACAAAGTAGCCTAAATCCATTCTTTTGTGATTTTGTTGTTTTTGTTTTTTAATTAAGAGATGTTTATGGAATAAATTGTACAGATTTTATGTTAATAATTATTAATAATTTATAAGTTGGCTCTAATCCGCTATTTACATTTGTCATATATTTGAATAGTTTATAATGTCGCCTAACTCCAATTCCAATTGTTGTATATTTTTTAAATATTAGCATGCATGGTTATGACCATTAGAACACAAATTAATTCATAGTTTGTTTTCAAATTTCAAATAAATATCAAAACATCTAGAAATATTTCGATATTTGAAATCCAAACTTGTTTCACATTATAGAGCAAGAGAGAGGGAGAAAAGCTTTTCTTCAATTCCTCGCCTCTGTTAATTTCTAAGTCTCTTTTTTTGTTGGTTAATATTATTCACAATTTGTTCCATTGTATTGGAGGGGGAATCACCTACCTCTAAGCACATCAGCTGGAATCAAACGTTTGTAGATTTTGATGGTTGCCTCGGCAGGAGCATCTTCTTTGGTGTCTTTTTTGTCGGTGGCAGCAGCACAGACGCAGGCTACCAACAAGAATACAGCAACGGCGTTGATGAAGAATTTCATTTTGGTTGTTGTTATTTGTTTATTTAATTAGAATTAGTGAAAATAAATTTGATTTAAATAGACGTTGTTGTAGTTTTAAGTTTGGGTTGTTTTTTTGAGATTTGTAAATTAGTTGTTTTTTTTCCTAAAGATTGAATTTGAATTACAGATACACGCTTTGAGCCTCTACACGGGATTTTGGCAGATATATTTTTTGTTGTTGTTGTTGTGATCGTGTGTTTTAATAGTATGATTGTTTCTCCAGAATTGTTTACAAAAAACCAACTCACGAACCGTTGCAAGCGAAAGTGAGCACTGAATTAAATTTCAAAATTGTTCAAACACTCGTATTTATACAATGCGGCCCAAACGTCAACTTTCCAAAAAGACAAGCTGTAGATTTAAGCTTTGTTGGTAGTGCTGGCGGAGCCGCTGCGGGCTGGCTGGCTCACAAGCTGGCAGATTGTTTGTTTCGTTATTTTTGTTCCGTCGCGTTGTTTGTTTTTGTTTCACAAAAGCAAAAAAACAAACGGTTACGCCACTGTAAATGTTAAACTATCGAAACGCGTCATTGCGAACGATATATAACGACATGCGAACACCCTCACCCACAACATGGTATCTAGATGCCAGAGATTTATGTGTGCATTTGTAATTACAAAAAAAAAAGGAATTTCATTGTTCATGGTTTAGCTGCTAGTTTTAATTTTCAAAATAGTTAAAACTTAGTTTATACAACAATCCCCTACCAATATAATATTTAACGAATACGAAAAAAAACTTTGGGGTCCTTTGAAACTATTTCTGGATTTTAGAAATATATAGGGGAGACTGGGGCACCTTCGGCACTTTTTTTTAGAGCTCTATATCTCAGTACATATTCAACATATATAACAACTTTATGGCTGATTATTGTCCTCTGACACTTAATTATAAAAAATAGTACCAAAAATATATAAAAAAATAGTATTAGTTAAAAAATTTTACAGTTTTGTAAAAAAAGTCAAATCCGCCGAATGTGCCCCAACCCGGGGTAGCTTCGGCACTTGATGGGGCACATACGGAACCATAGTCATAGCCGGGTAATTGTCATCGCTATCAGTCTGGTTGAAATTCTGATCCTCTAAAGGCTCTATTTGGTTTTAATACGCCACACAATGTTTGAATTATAGGGCTTTATTTTCTAGCCGCGGACGTTTACATCTCAAGGTCGCACACACCATCAGAAATAGGGGTTTTCTAACGCATTTTCGTCAATACAAGAACGTTTGATCTTATATATGCAATTTCGAGCCATATTAAAGGATTAGTTTTAAATACAAACTCAAAAATATTTTAAGGAAATAATATTGCACAATCTGTATATGGCCGAATGTGCCCCACTTTAAAATGCCGAATGTACCCCGAATGTACTTTTTATAGTTCTTTTCATTTTTTTCGATCAGATTTGTAAAAACATTATATTTTTAAATATTTTTATAATAATACACATCGTAGTTAACCACTTTTTAATAATATTGTCTTAAAATTTTTTAAAGTTTTATCACGAAATACTTACGAAATGGAATTGAAATATTACAGAAACATCTATAAAAATACAAAAACCTATGTATCTAAATAAGCTTATTAGCTAGAAATTTCAAACTTTGTGTCAGTTATTTATTTCGATATTCGATACCAATGTATCGAAACTAGTGACGTACGGCGAAAGCTTCATATCGAAAACGCGATTGCCGAAGGTGCCCCGATGCCGAAGGTGCCCCAGTCTCCCCTACACTGCGTATCATACCTATAGCTGCACCTTTATGTAAGTTGACAAATAAAATGGACCCATTAAGTTATGGTTGACAATAAAACGATCAAAAACACATATTATTCAACAAAAATAATTAATTTTTTCTTTATGGTTTCGCCGAATTCTGCACTTTCAATATTACTCGTGTTGCATAACTATAGACGCACTTTTACAAAATTAGAAAAATGTATTTTTTTAAACTTAAATAAAATAAAATAAATTTTATAAATAATGGGTAGGGCCTCCCTTATTTTGAATAAGTTCAAAAATTTTATCCATCACACTGTTGATCAAAAATTTTCGCAAGTTTTCATCGATTGACCGCCATTCATCGATAATCACTTCTTGGAGGTAAAATGCAGTTTGATATTGGCGGTTTTCTGCATTGACACGATAAGTCAAGATTCCACACATGTTCTTGATCGGATTCTGGTCGGAAATTTTAATATTTTTTGAGTATGGCGACTTTTATGAACTGGTGCGTTGTCCTGCTAAAAACGAGTCATTCATTGTTGTTGCTTTCCGAAAATGGCAATAATTTGTCTTCTAAGACTTGAACGTACTCCACTGAATTCATCCGACAACATGAAAATGTCAAATAAAGCTTTCCGTGGCTATAAAATGTTCCTTATTTTTATGGCGGGCATGATAACTCCTCACTGGAACATCGGAATCCCAAAATTCCAACGGTGTTAGAAAGGGTACATGTCTGGATCTCGTATGAACTAGAATTATTGACTTCGCTTAGAAATCAACAAAATTGGCGGACATTTGAAAAAATATTTTTTTGAAAATCGCCTATTTTTTTCCAAAAATCAAGTTAAAAAATAAGGAAGATCTTATTTTTTAACTTGATTTTTGGAAGATCTTATTTTTTAACTTGATTTTTGGTAAAAAATAGGCGATTTTCAAAAAAATACTTTTTCAAAGGTCCGCCAATTTTGTTGACCGTCAAGTTAAAAAATAAGGAAGATCTTGACCGATTGGATTTATCCTAGTTCATAGGATAGCTATACACTCGCAGAGAAACGTCCCAAAAATTGGGTTATTAGTTTTTGAGTTATCGTGCCCGCCATTCGCAAAATCGCTGTTTGGAGAAAAATCTGTTTAAAGTTTGTGAAGCCCTCTTGCCGTCACTTGATGTTAGCACAATAAATCGGCTATATCTTCAAGATTTGTTGAGATTTTCACTTGAAATTTCATAGGGACATTCTAGAATTAGTGTAGATTCGAATTAAATCAAAATACAAAATTAAATTTCCAGACCATAGTAATAAATTTTGAATGCACACCATATGGTAGAGGTTATAAGAGGTTCAGTCCGTTCATTTTACAATTTTATACTTTTTCCAGGTTAAATTTAAATCCGATTGCTATATAGACTCGATTAGCCAAGTTAGGACGCTCGCTATACTGAAAGGTGGTATTTTTGGTGTTATTGATAATCGAGAATAGCTATATGAACCGATTCTCAGTAAATGACTCCACTAGCTTGTAACACCAAAAATACCACCTTTCAGTATAGCGATCGTCCTAACTTGGCTAATCGAGTCTATATAGCTATCGGATTAAATTTTGGTTTTGGTAGGACACTATGTGTACCCATCATTCTTATCATGAGGGGATTTGAGATGGAGCAGAGAACTAATCATATCGATATTCATAAATTGAATCAGAAAGTGCTTCTATGTATATATATATGCAAAAGTTGGTACAATTGTACTAATTTTAGCACTATTTGGAAGTCAAAAATACAATAGCACCCCAATGACATATTTAGCACTATTTCTAAATTGTATCAAACTATTCTCACTTAAAGGTATTATAAGTGCTTAAACATACAATATGAAATGGATCGCCATCCCCCGCTGTCGTTGCCATGCCAATTCAGTATTCCCGATCAGAATGATAAATTCAGTAAAGATATGAATTATTATTTTTGTAACAGTTCTATGAGATGATTTTTCATTGTTTCAGAAATATTTCGGTACAGATATTTCTGATTTCGAAGTTGATTCCCAAAAGTTAAGGCTCAATTCTATTATTTCAGAATTTTCAAACCCTTTTTATTCCCTTCACCACACTGTGATACAGGGTATTATGTCTTTGTGCATATGTTTGTAACAGGCAAAAGGAATCGAAATAGACCCATGGTTCCTTCTGAGAATATGCATAGAATCACTTTTTGAGTCGATTTATGCATTTCCGTCCGCCCATCTGTCCACCCGTCCATGTATTTTTGTGAACAAAGTATAGGTCGCATTTATTATCTGATTTGAATGAAATTTGGCACAGGTCATTTATTTGGCCCAAGGACGAACCCTATTGAAATTGGGGAAAATCGGTTCAGATTTAGTAATAGCTCCCATATATAGTTTCGTCCGATTTTATGTGAATGGTGCGCCAAAATCCCAATATTTGTCCGATTGAGAAAAAAAATCACAGAGTACTGAATTAGGTCTAGATTGATGTGTGCCAAGTTTTATTGACTTATTTATTGGCAGGTTGTATTAAATTGAGTTTTGAGTCATGTGTATTAAAAAACTCTGTTTGGAGAAAAACGCGTTTAAACTTTGAGAAGCCCTCTTGCCGTCACTTGATGCTAACACAATAAATCGGCTATGTCTTAAAAAATTGTTGAGATTTTCACTTGGAAATTTATAGGGACATTCTTGAATTAGCGTAGGTTCGAATTAAATCAAAAGTTGTAAAAACCAAATGGTGTATGCCATTTTTGATATGCAATTTTTCATTGATTTCAGAATGGTATGTGTATGTTTTTTAATATGCACAAATATCTATACTGTTGTATGTACTTAAAGTGGTGAAAGGTATAGTATAATCGCCCCCGTCCGACTTTTGAACTTTCCTTACTGGTTACTGTAATTTTTGTTCTTGCAATATGCACAAAAATTATAAATAATATCAAATTAGAAATGCAGTCTGAGGATGCCAGAATGCATGTAGAAATTTTTAAGTCTTTCAAAAACGACAATATATGCACTTGTTGGTCAATGATGACTGAAGTCAAAAATGAACTAAACGAAGATATATTTCCTTATATATCACAAATTTTTAGAGGGTAATTATGTATTCCACATTCATCTACATATGTGGAAAGTTTATTTTCATATCAAAATATAATTAAAACCAAAGAAAGGAACAGAATACATGCTTCGACTGTTTCAAATCTTAATTTATTTTTTATGTATGTTTTTTTAATTGTTGATAACAATAACAATTTTATTAAAAAATTTATAAAAAGTACAATCGGACTGATAAAAGTACACTTTTTATTGAAAGCCAGTACAATTTGAATAATTTCATTTCGCATCCCTGATGTATATCCTCAAAATAACTATTCAGTTGCCTTTAGAATGTTATAAACAAATGTACAGGACATAACGATCTGAGAACGAACGAACTGATAATTTTAAATCCAAAAATCAATTTGGGGCTTTTTTTAAAAAAAAAAAAAAAATAAAATTTTAGTTCAACGCATTCCTAACATAAACTTTAGAATATTCGATGCATTTTTTGAGCTTAATGTCGTTCAACAATGCGCAGCGCATTTGCAGGCAGTCAGCTTTATTAACCCGAACACATAATTATTCACAGAAATCACTCTGCTATATGAACACACATTAACAATCTCACGTATTTTATTTTGATTGATATAATTTTGAAAATTTTGTGCCAATTGTTTATAGAATTGGAAGTACATAATAATATAGACCAGCTTAAGATCATACGCCCTTGTGATATATCGAGCTCGTCAAAAAAAATCTCTATAGGAATATTTCTCGTCATAAAACCTCGTCTCGTCCTAGGAATAATAATTTTAAAATACATGAAAAATAACCTTATTAAATGGCATTTCCCAAATATGGTTTCATCAATGAAACAGGATCTCATTTACACTATAATTAAAAATAATTTCCGAATTTAATTTACAATAGAAAACAAAGCGTTCAGCGATAGTTGGAAATTACATTTGTGATAAAATTAAATGTGATTTTTTTTTCCTAAACCGAGGATTTCCCTTACGTGTTATGAATCTAAAATCTTTCTCATTACATTTAACCATAAATTGTCTTATGTGACGTCACTTTTTTAAATTATAGAGTATATTGAATGTCACGTTTAACCCAATCGTCACGTAGTTGTGGGAGACACCCTTTCCTACACTGATCTTAACAAAAACAAAAGTAAAAAGTACAAGCTATGACAAATATTAATTAATCAATTATATGACAACAATAAAAGTTGCACTGTTTCGTCGTCGTCTTCGTTTGCTTGAGCGGATCACATTTGTCTACACATCACTTTACACCTTTTCCCAATACGGCATTGTTGGTTGTTGATATTATTTGTTACATATTTCATGTGGGGGAAGCTATTTTATACTTTTGCTTGGTGAAAGGCAATATCTAGTCTTTCACCGCGTTCGTAATAGAGAGATAATCACAAATAAAAATAAATTCGAAAAGAAATGCTTATTTTATGTTAAGTTGTTAATTGATGTGTAAATTAAATTAGATGGATTTAGTTTTTATTAAATCAGTAAAAATGTATGTCAATTTGGTGTTATTTATTGGATATAAACAAATAAAAAGCTATACACTAATATCAGGGAATATTCGTTTCATCATTTCGTATGCAACATGTTGGAGCACTCGTTTGAAATCTCACAGATTGTATATATTTTTTTAATCAAATAAAATATTTTCTCCCACGGAAGAGAAGATTTGAACTGTCAAACCGGTTTTAGTTGATTTCAACTCGTTCTATTATAATATAGATATGAACAAATTTAAAATTAATTAATTATTTAAAAAAATCCCCTATTTTCTTAATTCTAATTATGGCCAACCACTTGGTTTGCTAGATAACTATAAGCGACAAAATGGATCGCATGGCCTGGGGTGGAAAATTCCTAAGGAGAGTATATTAGGAACGCATAAGGAAAAATTCGCTAAATAACAAATTTTCGAGTTATGGGCTGATAATTTTTTGTTGGTAACTATAATGTTCATGAAGAAAACACTTTATACCTTTTGTTTGCGGATATTTCAGGTTATTTCAAACATAATAAAATACATTTATGGTAAAGTTTTCAGACGAAATCGACTTTTCCACATAATGGTAGCTTTATTCGAAACTTCTTAGTGTTCGTAAATATAAGGGTTTTGGATGGAACGAGCTCGAAGTCTGACAAAGCTGACAAGACACTTCTCCAAAGCCACATGTCTCTTCAAGAGGATTTGAAGAGTTATGTATTAATTAATTTTAAAGTCATGTATATTATCATATGTATTAATTAATTTTAAAGTCATATATTGTGGATATATTCGGTACGAACTCTGAATAATTCCACTGGAATTCATTTAATATTTCCGAATGTGGGATTTGGTTAAAGCTTAATACAAATTCTCAGCGTTCTTTTAATAATAAATAAAGAAGGCAAAGACATTTTTTAAACTTCTGCAAGCAGTTTTTCACCCTTAAAGAACCCAGAATACCATATTAAAGGCATTTCAGTGGAAAATGTGGCTAAAACCTTCAAAGAACCGAAAATAGGGTGGTACCGTTATATGGGAGCTATGATAAAATACGGACCGAAAATGGTTCATGATCTTGATATTGGAGAAATGAATTGCGAAAAAAATCGTGTCAATCGGACAAACGGCATCCTTCGACTTTAATCGGAGGAAAATATATCAGAATCTGAATCGATTTCAAACTTGACGCACGTTAGGCTATACTAATCAAAAGAAAATATATGTGGGAGTTATATCAAAATATGAACCGATTTCAAACTTGGAGCACGTTAGGCTATTTTAACATCATATTGTGGCAATCGGTCTTATTGTTAGTCTTTGGTCATTTCCCTAAAATCAAAAGCAAATATATATGACAGCTATATCTATATCCAAGACCGATTTCAACGATGTTGTGTCAATCGGTCATATTTTGGGGTTTTTGTCCACCATTTAATTAAAATCAGTCGAAATATATATGGTAGCTGTATCTAAACTTAACAAACTTTATTCTACACTCAATTTAATAGGCTATGCACAATTTCGTGCAAATCGAACAAAAATATATATGGAAACTATGAATATCTAAATTTGAACCGATTTCAATGACTTACCGCATGTCTTTCTATATGAATTCCAGTACGGTGTGCTAAATATTAGATATAGGCAATATAGTTCACTTAGCGGATCGATCTTTCTCGTTCCTTTTTTTAAAAGGAACAAGTTCCTTAATGTAGTTCCTTTGCTCCATTTAGTTCCTTAACTCCATACAGTTCCATTGCTCTTTATAGTTCCTTTTCTCCATATAGTTCCGACTCCTACATAGTTCTGTCGATCCATATATTACCTTTGCCCCATATAGTTCCTTTACTCCATACTGTTTTTTTGCTTCATATAGTTCCGACTCCTACATAGTTCCTTTGCATCTCTCTCTTTCATCGCTCTTTTTTCGTTTTTTGTTTTTTTTCCATATATAGTTCCTTTGCTCCATATAGTTCCGACTCCTACATAGCTCCTTTGAATCTCTCACTTTCATCGTTCTTTTTTTCCGTGCAGATTTGTTAACAAGATCAGAAAAAAGGACGAGATCAAAAAGTAACGAGATAAAAAATAGGAACTATATTAATTACTATCGTTCCTTTCTCGGAAAAGTTCCAATGAACTAGTTTGTTCCGGAACTACCCAACTCTACTAAATATCAACTCAATCGAATAAACATTGGGAGTATGGTATTACATTTACATCAATTCGAACGAAATTATATGGGAGCTAATTTAAATCTGAACCGATTTTCTCCTATTTCAATAAGGTTTATTATGGGCCAAATAAGTGACCTATGCCAAATGTCGTCCAATTCGGATCACAAATGAGACTTTTGTTTACAATTTTACATTCACAGACGGACATGCATGAATCGACTTAGAAAGTAATTTTATACATATTCTCAAAAGGAACCATGTGTGTATACGCATGGGTCATAAATACGGGAACGATGTCAAAACATAGTCATGTATTAAAGATTTTCCTGTTTATCACCCTCTAAAAACTGGGATTGCCAAATTACAGTCGTATTGGTTGAACCTTTAAAAATTTAGACAAAGGACAACTTTCTTAATTTGGTTGGAAAAAAGTGGAAATTTGGAGGATTCAGGCCAAAAAATTGAGGGAATGGCTGTTTCTAACCATGATCCAATATTGATAATTTTTGTTAGCAAAGTGTAGCAATATTCAGACAATACAGTCGAAAAACGTGTCAAAAATCCTAATAACACTGAGCTAAGTTCCAACGCAAGTTGAAACGTGATCATGGGTCAACTATGTCATTTTTTTTTTAAATTTTATGGACCAATAGTCACGAGATTTTCATGTAGGATATTTAGGGGTTGAAATGGACCAAAAAATTGATTTTATCTGTTTTTCTGGTCGTTCTAGAGGCTATAGTTATGACAAAACTTGTATTATGGGGCGTATATATATATACTCCTGAAGGCCATAGACCGGAGAAGGAGTGGTTGATCTTTAAATTGATATAAATTTAATTGTTGTATGTTTTCGGATGTGGGAGATATCTGTAAATATTTAAAGGTGTCTGTATTGTTGTTTAGTATTACTATAACCCCGCTGTGATCATTTTGAAATTTTACAAGAGGTTCTGGCTATGGTAGTGATGACACCTACATTTCTCGGTGATGTCGATATTTAGGGAGTGCAATGAACCGAAAAAATATTGTTGTCATATTTTTTATTCGCTCTATTGGTCATTATTACATACATAACATTACATATTCACACGGTAAAGGGCATCTGACCAAATACTTAGAACGGTTGTTGAGATTATGAGGGTCCAAGGATCAAATCAACCAAAAACTAAGGTGACCAAATTTTCATTTTATGGCGTAAATATTCACCTTGAAAAACAAGATTTGGAAAATATGGCAAGGTTAGAAAACATATATATATATGGGCAATATTGCCTATTGCACATCAATGATTTTTGGTACACATATAGAAAAAAATGTTCTGACTCCGAAACCGTTCGCGATCAAATTTTTGGTTGATGCGCGCAAAAGTAATCGAAGTTTTAATTTTGGGCATAAGAAGAAAATCTTAAAATTACGCCGTTTATTATATTGACCAAAAACGTTGATATAGATCTTCCTCCGTAAAATAAGAATATCAATATATTATAATAATCGCGAAAAAGTTGCACATCTTCGCGAAATGTGAGAAAAATAACAAAACTATAGGAGATCACGTACCTAAAAATTAATTTAAAACTATCTATATAATCTAAACACCATGATGAATCAAATGATATCAAAATCACACAAGTCCGTGTAGCGGTTTGTAAATCACAGCGACAACAAAACAAGATATTGAAGAAAAATATTTGTTTTTGGTTCGAAAAAATAATGTCATCATATTTATTTTTTTAATTTTATACATGAAATTTCAGAAAACAATTTTGGGGTTATTCTGCTATTTTACACGAATTTCGCCGAAAAATTGACATATATAATAATAATCACGTTTTCTGTATAAGTATACGCCTTGCGGATTATATCAAGACCCTTCCCATAAATCTTAGGATTCTATAAATAGGAATAAATCTTAAAATAAAATAATATTATGAAATGTACATTTTAAATTGCGTCTAAATCGCGTAATTCTCAAAATCATTTGATGCGCATGCGGTTTCCAGGAAGTACTGAAGTTTATCTTCCAATCCATTTATATTTTGCGAAATTTCATTTGACGGCTAAGATGTGCCGCACGTTACATTGAAGTACCCAAAAAATCGTAAAACGCGAATAATTTCCGAAAACTCCATATGTCATTAACGCGCATCCGATTTCGGTGTGCACCCTAAAAAAATACATCGATCTATACCATTTCAATGTGGTCCATGGATGTGGCAGCACAATCTATTTTTGAGATAAATTGCGTACATCTCCCTTTCGGCTGAAGTTTTTAAAGATCTCTTTTCGAAACAGATCAAAATCCGTATGAGGTTATTTATTGAAGCGGAAATTATCCATAGAAAACGCAAATAAATCCGCGATATTTTCAAAAACATTTTTTGCCAAATTTCGTGTTTTTGGAAGGCCAGTTCCCGCTGTTCTAGTAAATGAATTTTCACGAAGAAGATTTTATATCATACGAAACGTAAAAAACCTTATTGATCGCGGGTACCCATATCATTCAGTTGACAGATCTAAAAATTTGGCCCGAAAATTTTAGAAATTTTATCGCACAAAATTCGCACCTTCGGATGAGTATTACTCTGAAGCTGTGCATACTACATACACAAAACACATATCAAATTACGCAGATTCGCAACTACAATAATCTTATAATCGATTTTTATAAATTCCTGTTTGCGTATTAAAGCTAGAAGTAAAATTAAAAAAAACACTCAAAATCGAGCTTCAAAATGTCAGCATCATTTAAAGGTAGATACAGTTAAAATTTTGAAAAATGATACATTTTCATATATAGTTCCCGAGTTATAAAGGGGTGAACCTCCGCTTCAGCTATGTTAAAAAATTGGCAATATTGCCCATATATAAATAAAAAATAAAAATTATTTCGGAATTTCCGTTGTAATGTAAGGATATTACAGGGTAACAGATTCTTTTCCTGAAATTTTGCATAAGCAAATGGGCTGTAGATGTTGACCTTATCATTCATGTAAACTCCAAAGAAAGTCTCACCCCTTCCACACCAAATAAAGAAGTATTGCGCTTCAAAATTTGAGCTTCACCGGCTATCTTTGTTGCTATACACAAACATGACTGACCTATATATTTCCAATTTCTATTTTAAACATATTTAGACGATATCACGTCTATTTTATGAGCTATTGATGGTCGTACGAAAGGTCGTGACATCGTCCAAATATGTCAAACTTATAGGGTACTGTAACAAACTACCACGGCCGGATGTAAATCTTCCATTTAGAAAAAAAAGATTTTAATGTTGTGTCGGTTATTGGCTGTTATTGTTTTCATAATTTACTTGGTCGGTGGGTCGACTTAACATCGGCCCGCACATCAATGTTTGTTGAAGTTTAAACGTTATTAGTCATCCATCCATACATCCAGTGCTGTGCAGTGGTGTAAGCCGCAGCAGCAGCAGCAGAGCGGCAGCAACAAAAACAAATCAGCTGTAGGTAGTTAGGTGGGTAAGGTAAGGTAATACCTGAATGACTAACTAATTATTACTCCGCAATTCCCCAAAAACATTCGCGCATACACACAACGTCGCTGAGTCGTAGTAAAATCAAATCGAAATAAACTAACATCCATTCAAATGAGCAACAGCAGCAAAACAAAGACCGTTTTAACCCTCTGAGCATAAGGCCGGCTAATAATAATAACAATATTCAGGCCTTTGTCTAAAAACCATAATGCTGGAGGTTATATTTGTATATTTTTGGCAACGCAAGCTTTTGGATTTCGAACTTGAACAAAGGTATTTCCCAAGCCCAAGCGTAAAAAAAGAAAACAATGCCGTGGATTATTATACCATTGTTTAGATTTCCACTGTGACTGTGGTAGCTTCTGACCCATCAATGTCAGACAAATAGATACATATTTGTAGTTGTTGTTATGTGTTGTGTTGAAACGTACCTCATTTGGGTACTCTTTGTATCGAAGAGACAAATTCATTGTACAATATTTAATGACATAAGTGTCATTTTAATTTATTAGCATTCTTTGATTATTTAGAGCACGGGATGATGAGGGGAGGTTTATTGTTAAGACACACACACATACTCATTTGATGTATGCGTATGAATAGTGGTATGCTTTATGTCATAGAAAATCAATTATATTATTACCAACATGAAATTTACAAATTTAGAAAAAAGTAAAATATGTCTACGTACCTCTCTAATCAACGCTTCTCAAGCATTCAATCATAATCTTAGTTCTATACATCAATGATTTTTAAGGTTATTTAAGTATCCTTCGTCATTAGAAATATTCATTCCGTTAGCAACACTTCGAACACTCAGATTGGTACTGTGGTAGGAACTTCAACATACCGAAAATTAAACGTAACATGTTCATGGAGCTTAAAGTTTTACCTACATTGAAAAATTTCTGGAAACAAAAATTTAATTCACCAGGAATCCGATATTGCAGACGCTTTCATGCCAAAATACGTTAACAACTGGAGCTTTATCAAAATTTGGACATCTATAGATACAAATGTGTTTTACCCTCCAATATCCTGGAGTGCCAAATTACAGCCACTGTAATGAAAAAATGCTGCTAAACCCTTCAAAATATTGACAATGGGATACTAACCTTATATGGGAGGTATGGAAAAACATGGATTTAAGAACCTTTTATACCAATTGGTTGAAAGAATTGGTGGAAAGAATCTACTTAAGCCTACATAGTAATGTAAACCGATATGTTTTTTATACCCTCTACCATAAGGTGGTAGAAATATTCACCGGACACCCCACAAAGTATATACATTCTTGATCAGAATAAAATTCTATGTCGATTTACGCTTTCCGCCTTTCTGTTGAAATCACGATAAAGATCGCAATATTTAAAATAGAGCTCTAAAATTATGTACATGCATTGCAAGTAATCCTAGGAAGATTGGAATTGGAAATATCATATATCGGTCCATGTTTTGGTGTAGCCCCCATATAACGGTACCCCTCAATATTCGGTATTTTGGGAATTTTACACACGTTTTCCAACCAACTTGGCCGTAATTTTGTATTTTGGGTTCGCATTGCATATCACATCTCCGTGCTAAGGGTAGCCCCAATAATATGGTGCCATCCAGTATGGGGATTTTTGATACGTTTTATGCTATGGTACAGTATTATTATTTTTTGTGCATATGTTTGTAACAGACAAAAGGAATCGAGATAGACACATGATTCCTTTTGAGAATATGTATATGTAATAAATCTGAGTCGATTTATGCATGTCCGTCCGTCTGTTGACGTTAAATTGTAAATTTTTAATTTGAATTGGATGAAATTTGGCACTGATCATTCATTTGACCCAAGGACGAATCCTATTGAAATTGGAAAATTGAAAAATCGGTTCAGATTTAGATATAGCATATATATATATATATATATATGTTAATTGCACACCAAGTAATCAATGGATGTCTGATTGAGATTAAATTTTAAACCGTGCAGCATACTAACTAGCTTGTGTCAAATTTGCTTTAAATCGACTTTTAGCATAGGTTGTAGAATGACATTTGTAGGGATTTATGTTAGTCGGTTTAGATATAGATAAAGATCATATATTTATTTTCGTTCAGTTTCATGTCAATATTCCTTTGAAAAGGCGACGTCTGCTAGGATTCATATGCAGAGTCCGACTTTACTACTTTCCTTACTGGGTTTCAATCCAATTGACTTTGAAAAGGCGACGTCTATTAGGATGCATATGTAGAATATAGCCAAAGTGGTGAAGGGTATCATATAGTCGACCGAATCCTACATTACTATTTTCCTTACTGTTTTTCAATCAAATTGACTGTAATTTGGTAATTTGGGTTATCATAACGGCATTACCACATCTTCGCTCTAAAAATTATTTTTAATCTCCCCAAGTCAGTATTTTGGGAATTCTAGACACGTTTTTCAAACGAATTTGGGTTTAATTTAGTATTTCGATTTAGATATTTTGAGAATATCAATCATCTTTTTCTCACGTATTTTTCGGTAGGTCCAATCATAACATGCGTTTTCACATAGGAGCCTCCATTAATTTTAGATATTTTGATTGTTATTCTCATGGTGGAGTATAAAAACATCGTTTTTACTTGTTTGGTAGGACTAGACTTGTTATGAGAACCTGAAATAAATAATTACACCCAATTCCGTTAAAAACGTACCCAAACCCGGCGGATATGGATAAATCGACAAATATATATTTCTGATATATAGCATTTCCAGATTAAATGAAACCTTTTACAAATTAAATGAACCCTTTTCAAATTAAATGAAACCTTTTCCAAATTAAATGAAACCTTTTCCAAATTAAATGAAACCTTTTCCAATTGAAATGAAACCTTTTACAAATAGAATGAAACCTTTTACAAATAGAATGAACCTTTTTCCAAATTAAATGAAACTTTTTCCAAATTAAATGAAACCTTTATTCTCATACAAGGAAATATAATATTTGCAGTAATTTTAAATCAATACTTGAAAATTAAATCAAAGAATAATAACAAATATAGTTGTATGGCTATGTAATTAACATAAATATTCTTTAATTCGGTGTGATTTTATTTAATATCTTTACTACAGAAAACTAAATAAATAGTAATACAAACTGGGGTATTTCTTGACATTTTAATAAATAAATATTTTAGAATAAGAATTGAATACCAGGTCCTAAATTCGAAATACATATTTGACTTAATAAATTGTTGATGATAGTTCGAAGATAAGATCGAAAAATGATCTCTTATAATAGATCATTTATTTTAATCGTTTCTATGCCAAAGTTAACGTAATTTTAAATACAGTGAACTCTCGATAATGTGAACATCCAAAACAGTGCACTCTCGATAATGTGAACTAATTAACGTCGGGGTTGTTCATATTTTTGATTCGACCAGCTTATTTGCCGCTAATTACCTGATTTTTTCAATAATTTAATGTCAGTTTGAGTCCTCACATTATCGAGAGTGAACTGTTTTGGATGTTCACATTATCGAGAGTTCACTGTATTTAAAATTACGTTAACTTTGGCATAGCAATGATTAATATAAATGATCTATTGTCGATCTTCTCTTCGAAATATACATTATTATAATTCTCTTTGTGCTAATATGAATGAATATTTATATGAATAAAATTAAAAAAAAAGAAAATTAAAGAAAAATTTACCGTTATAAATGAAGTTCTGGTGCTTTAATATTCATTGATGAGTGTGGATTTAATCTTCACCTACGAAGAACCCAAGCCCGTTCAAGACAAGGAAGAAGAGCACACATTGTGTTAACTACGGTCAGAGGTCGTAATGTCACTCTAATTGCAGCAAAAACAACGCGGGAGTTGTACATCGCACAATAGTTTCTAATTCCAGTGTCAATGCAGACAGATTTAAATTATTTATAGAAAGTCTTTTGGAAAAAACCAATTTAGGGTTGGAAAATTCGCTCTTGATAATGGATAACGCTCAAATACACAAGCGACATGACATACAAAATTTGATCGAATCCTAAAAATGCAACCTTAAATTCTTACCGCCTTATTCTCCAATGCTAAATCCAATTGAAAATGCATTTTCAAAAATAAAAATATGTGCAAGAGCTGAGCTGTGTGACGTTTCAATGGAACATAACATTGTTGATGTAATCGAGCGAAGTATTCAAAAGCTTACTCGGCAAAATTGTTCTAACTACGTTATGGACATCCCACAAGCTGCAAGTCGGGAACCCCTTCATTAAGATAAGCAGTTACCTTATCATCAACAATGTATTAAGTCAAATATGTATTTCGCATTTAGGACCTGGTATTCAATTCTTGTTCTAAAATATTTATTTATTAAAATGTCAAGAAATACCCCAGATGGTATTACTATTTATTTAGTTTTATGTAGTAAAGATATTAAATAAAATCACACCGAATTAAAGAATATTTATGTTAATTACATAGCCATACAACTATATTTATTATTATTCTTTGATTTAATTTTCAAATATTGATTTAAAATTACTGCAAATATTATATTTCCTTGGATGAGAATAAAGGTTTCATTTAATTTGGAAAAAGTTTCATTCTATTTGTAAAAGGTTTCATTCTATTTGTAAAAGGTTTCATTCCAATTGGAAAAGGTTTCATTTAATTTGGAAAAGGTTTCATTTAATTTGGAAAAGGTTTCATTCATTTGTAAAAGGTATCATTTAATTTGGAAAAGGTTTCATTCCAATTGGAAAAGGTTTCATTTAATTTGGAAAAGGGTTCATTTAATCTGGAAATGCTATATATATACTTAATAGGGTCTCAGGTAAATATTTCCAGGTGTTACAAATGCAATAACAAATTTAATATATATTCCACAATGTGTTGGAGGGCATATCTCAAGATTTTATTATAGTCTCTATATAACGCTTTCTCCAATTGCCGGTATTTAGAGGATTAAGGGCAAGTTTACATATTCAATTATTGTGGAATATTTTATAATTTATATTTTTGATTCAAAATTTAATGTGTGGACGCCCTCCATAAAACAATATTAGCAGTGCCAATTGTATTTTTTGCATTACCTTTCAAATTAGCAAATCAATGAATGATTGAATCTTAGCTACCGATCATTTCATCATCATTTACCCTCACTGTTGTCAATAATGGATACCTTGCTTTGGTGAAAATGAAATACAAATCATTAATCATTTTGTAATCTGGAAACTTCTTCTCTTTTTCTTTCTTTTTTTGTTGATATGATTGATGTTTGCGATGAAGATTTACTGTTTTTTAGTAAAAGTTGTGTAAATGAGAAGAAATTAATGTTTATAGGTCATTTAAATAGCTCCACATACAAGTTAAAAACATTTCAAGACGAACATGAAACGGATGTATTTGGGTGCGGATGAAAGAGTTTAATCATTCAACTTTAATGACTTACAAACACTTTCATCCGCACCCAAATACATCCGTTTCATATTCGTCTTGAAATGTCTTTAACTGCCATGTTGAACTATTTAAATCTATTAATGTTATCCAAACAAGTAAATATTCCATTTGAAAAAAGCGGGTTTAATATTTATAACAAATGAGTTGGATCTGTTTTTGAAACCTGGTTCGTTGTTCATCATTAATTTTATGAATGTGTTTAAACGTGCCGCATATACCCCATTATATGTTTATATTTGATTTTAGCTTAAAATGTATAGAAGTGACCTATATTTGGAAGATTTACAGAAGAAAAAACCTTTCCATAAGATTTTTTACAGGCCGAAAAAATACTCGCTTTGTAGGCACTATGAAAAAATATTCTATAAAAAAATCCGCACCTTGAATAAATATTTTTTAAAATTTAAAAATATTTTCTTAAATTTTAAAATCTAAACAAATTTATTCAGACCTAGAAAAAATGTCTTTAAAAAACCACGACCTTATAAAATATTATTTAAAATGTTCAAGCCAAAGTCTACGGCTTGAACATTCTCCAAAATATCCAATATTGTGGGATACCGTTATAACGGGGATACCCTAAAACTTCGGTCAACATTAATAATTTGTAGTACGGTGATGCGTTATTCAATGAAAACCCAAAAAGCCAAATTACATCCAATTTGGTGGAAAACGTGTCCAAAATCACCAAAATTCCGAGGGGCTGGAGGGCTACACCAAAAGGTAGACCGATATAGCCCATTTGCAATACCAACTAGAGCTCTATCTTAAATATTAGGATTTCTATTGGGATTTCAACAGACAGATAGAAAGACAAACGGACACACATCGACATAGAATTTTATTCTGATCAAGAATAAATATACTTTGTGGGGTCTCCGGTGAATATTTTGAGGTGTTGTAAACGGAATGAAAAATTGTATATACACTCACCACACTCTATTAACAATTGAAGTTTTTTCTTTTGAGGTTTTAACCAGTAAGCGAAGCAGTATAGTCGGACGGGGCCGACCATATGATACCCTACCCAACTTCAACGAGAATAAATTATGACCCAAACTTCACGAATTTTTACATGGAGAACGGGATCGAGCCAAAGAATAAACATGCCTGTTTTGATAAAGATCGGTCAATATTTAGCGGGTCAAATGGACCCAGACTTTTGTGTAAAAAATGACAAAATTTGTGGGAGTTACACATAAATATTTACAGGTTCTTACGTATTCAGATATTATATGGCAACATATTACACCATATAATAGGTATAAAAATGGGATACATCGATCCACGTCTTTAAATAAAAATATGTTGTAGGATTTAGCCTCATTTTCCCACCAACGTAAAGTTTTTGACCGCATTTTCCAGGACGAATTTCGGATGACAAAAACATATTTGAACACAATGTTCTATATAGTTTCATGTTTTGACACATTGATCATATATGAAGGTCTCGCATAAATTTCGACATTTTCGAAATATTGGTGTTTAATTTTCTCAGAGCTAGGAGGCGTAGACATAATACCAGTGTTGCCAATTTAGCACTTTTTAAACTCGTTTAGCACGGAAAAAAGTGATCTAGCATCTTTTTTGGACTTTTATCTTTTTTTCAGGATTTTTTTTTAAATGTTGGGTATTTTCATTCCAAAAAATATTTGCCGTTTTTCAATTTCACAATGACGCATTGAAACTTACCTGTATTTCATGCTATTTGTTCGGCCGGACAATGTCAACAATAGATCTAATTGAAAACCAGTAAGGAAAGTAGTAAAGTCGGACTGGGCCGACTATATGATACCCTTCACCACTTTGGGTACATATGTATCCGAAAAGACGTCGCCCTTTTGAAGGAATTTTGACATGAAATTGAACGAACTTAAATATGTGATTTTTTATCTTTCTGGAACCTATGCTAAATTTCATTTCATTTGCGCAAGTTTAGAGTAGTTTGCGCACAGTGGGAGAGATTTGTGTAAATAGATTTAAAGCAAACTTGACACACGCACTGTTTAAAATTTAATCTCAATAAACAAGTCGAAATTTTATATGGAAGCTACGAGATATCTATATCTGAACCGATTTGAAGCAAACTTGCAGGAGATTAATTTATACTAATTTCAATAAGTTGTGTCAATCGGCCTAGACTTTGGTGCACCATTTACCTAAAATCGGACGAAAGATATATAGGGACTTTGGAACACCATTTACCTGAAATCAGACGAAAATATATACGGGAGCTATATTTAAATCTGAATCGATTTTCACGAAACTTAGCACACATCATTCTAGACCTAATTCAGTACGCTATGTCATATTTCGTAAAAATCGTAAGATATATATGTACTTTGGTACACCATTTACATTAAATCGGACGAAAATATATATAGGAGCTATATCTAAATCTGCACCGATTTTTCCCAATTTCAATAGGGTTCGTCCTTGGGCCAAACAAATGAGCTGTGCCAAATTTCATCCAATTCGAATAATAAATGCGACCTGTACTTTGTTTACAATTTAACATGGACAGACGGACGGACAGACGGACATGCGTAAATCGACTTAGAAAGTGATTCTATGCATATTCTCAAAAGGAACCATGGGTCTATCTCGATTCCTTTTGACTGTTACAAACATATGCACACAACATAATACCCTGTACCACAGTGTAGTGAAGGGTATAAAAGCTACAGCCAAGTATTAAAAATCCCCAAAATACCGAATACTGAAGGGTACTGTTACATTGGGGCTACCCTGACACTTCAGTCAATTTTATAAATATGTAGTACGGTGTTGCGTTATTCAATGAGAACCCAAAATGTTCAATTAATTTTTTATAATAAATGTAATTCTGTGATTTACAAAAAGTCACCAAATTTTAAAAAAAAGTGCCATTAAATGCACAATTGCTTTTGTACTTGAAATTGGAAAGCGGTCAAAATGACCGCCTTCGGCGTTCTAGTGTTAAAGCCAATTCGGTGGAAAACCCTGTCCATAATCCCCAAAATACCGAATATTGGGGTGCCGTTATATGGGGGATACCCTGAAACATTGGACAATATTAATACTTATACCCTTCACCACACTGTGGTACAGGAAATTATATCATTGTGCACATGTGTGTAACAGGCATAAAGAAACGAGATAGACGTATGTTTCCTTTTGAGGATATGCATAGAATCAAATTCTGAGTCGATTTATGCATGTCCGTCAGCCCGGCCGTATGTAGATGTTAAGACATGTTTAGGAATTAATGTGAGTCGGTTTAGATATAGATTAAAATCACATATTTAAGTTCGTTCAATTTCATGTCAATGTTCCTTCAAAAAGGCGACGTCTTTTAGGATACATATGTAGAATATTCCCAAAGTGGTGAAGGCTATCATATATTCGGCCCAGTCCAACTTTACTACTTTCCTTACTGGTTGTGAAAGGTGTTGCAAAGTCTCCATATATTTTTCGATTTGCACTAAATTGTGCATAGTGTACTGAATTGAGTCTTGAACGATGTGTGTTTTTTTTCGAGAAAATCGAGTCAGATTTAGATATAGCTCCCATATATATTTTTGACCGATTTAATGTAAATGGTGCACCAAAGTACATATATATATATATATATATCTTTCGATTTGCATAAATTTAGGTTTGGCGCACTGAATTAAGTCTAGAATAATGTGTGCTAAGTTTCATGAAAATCTGTCCAAAATATTACGATCTATTTCGTGATTACGACATTAAGACGGACATGCGTAAATCGCTATAGAATTGTATTCTGGTTAAGAATATATATACCTTGTGGGGTCTCCGGTAAATATTTCGAAGTGTTGGAAACGGACTGACAAATTTAATATACACTCCATCTTATGGTGGACGGTATAAAAATATCTCCATAAAGAGCAATGGGTCTATTCGTCTGGGTGGAGTTCGTTAAAAATTGTGGTTTTTCTTTTAATGAAAAATGAAAAAAGTTGAATTTTTTGAGGAATCTGAACGCTTATTTGATTGTTTTGGATCAATATCTGATATGGTTCTATTGTTTGACACATCATTAATATAGATGTATTTTCAGGACGAATTTCGTATGACAAAAACATATTTGTAGAGAAAGTCTTGCCCCATGTTCGACATTTTCGAAATGTTAGTATTTAATTTTCTCAGAGCTTATATAACCTACAAGGAGACAAGACATATTCCCCAAATAATAGTCCATATCGATTTAAGAAATGTATAAAGTACAACATATGAAGGGTATAAATAGTTTGATCCGACATGAGATATTGTATTTTCCAGAATTGTTCGGAGTATTGTTTTCAAACATGGAAAAACTTGGGATCCGAGCAAAACGTCTGGATGCAACACGTTTATATATTACTCCAGGGCTACCAAATAAGTTTTTCATTAAAAATTTTAAATAAAATCATTATTTATATTCGCCAATAATTGTGACACCTAAATTATTTGTTAATTGCACTTTGCAAATAGGCGTCATTGACTTTTAGTTTAATTTAATTAATAGCACTTAAAATTGGCATTCAGTTGCAAAAACTGCTCGCAAAGTAATTATACGGATCGTTGGTAATTTGGTGAGTAATTCCTAGTAATTTCAATGGTGTGGTGTTTGGTAAAGGGTTAATAAACGTTACGCCACCGCCGACGGCGCATTTCACATTGCACATTGGGCGACACATTTATCACGAAGTTGTTCTCGAAACGGGTATAACAAGTCCAATGGACGTTGCAAACGATATAATGAAACAAAAGTTATAAAAATTCACAAATCTGGATCTACAGTTAGGCGAAAAAGTGTGTGTTCATCAGTTCATCTTCATTATAATGGACAGTGGTTGTCATAACACTGAATTATAAAGAAAACAGAAAAGAAACGATTAACATTTGTTTTATGACTGCAATCGGTTTTGGAATAGTAATTAAAAAAACACACAAATGATTCAAATTATTGAAAACTACTTCGATATGCCATGAATATAAAAATTAACATTTGTAGTTGTTGTTGTGATTGTTAATATTCATTTTGTGAAAATAGTTCGCTGCAAACACGTTTAGAACAAGTGGCGGTATTGTTGTGTCGACCTCCTCCCCTCGGCCCGCACCATCGACATATAAACGTGAACAAAATATTAATCATTTTAAATGGTAACAAATCAATGAAACAACAGCCAACCGAACCGAATAGCAGTAATAAATTGTATCGCTATTTAATGTGAGCTATGTGAAGGACCGATTTCAAGTGTAGCGTCACGAAACAGCTGTTCCAGTTAATTGTGACGCGTAGTAACTTGGCTAAATTGAATTGAAACACAAAAAACCTGGTTTGTGATTCCAATCATATACCTGGTAATTATGATGCAAATTAATTACTCGACTATTTTTGTTGTTGTTGACGAATGTTGTTCTGATCCGACTTCCTTGAACAAGTTATATGACATTGTTACCAGTTACGGGCAGTTAGTCGAAAAGCTATTGTTCCAATTAAGTGCAGATTAGTATTCTCATTATATGACAATTCAACCTTAATAATACGTGTATATTCGGTTTAAATCCAACTTGTTTCCTTAATGCATCGATATTAGTGTTCAATTTATGTGATAACATTTAATGATGACATTTAAGGCGATGATTCAGAAATGCTCAAAAAATAACTGGAGTATTAAAGCTAGGCCAATACGAGGTGACATCAGTTTATAATTGGAAATTACTATTAAATTCTGCATTTTCAGTCATGAACGAGCACCCCGGGCGACTAGGATTTGAGGATGAGAAAATTGAATTAAAAATGTATTTACCGAAAATGGAGAGAGACTTTTTATGTTGAGGTTACATCAAACATTTTGGGATGTAGCGTTATATAGAGGCGATCCCAAAACTTGAACGAATGAGACCCATTAGCGCTACCAAATTATGTACATAAATTTAATACCTTAATTAAAACCGATACAAAATTTGGGTTTATTATCTGGAAATGCTACTAGAAAACCAGTAAGATAATCAGTATTGTGACGGGGCTGCTTATATGATACCCTACACTGCAACCTCCGACCTCTACGTTTCTACGGATTTACATTTCAAGCTGGGGCCTTGTTTCGTGATATTAGCATTCTCTTAAGAGATTAGAGGTCAACTCTTTCTCTTGGACATACTATCGGTGTCTCGGGTCTATGTCTTTCAGGGTAAAGATATGCGCCATAGAATATAGTTACACCCTCAGTCTTATGGCTAATGAGGGTAAATACACTTTCGTAAGTTTTAGGCCCCATGTTTCTTTGGACCAAATCCGTTTCAGACAATTTGGAGTCGATTTAAAAATGTACGTCCGTATGCCGTCAGTCTGGCCGGCAGCTTCGCACTCTCGTAATATTTCACCCAAACTGAGTTGAAGTTCGAATAGGGGGGATATTGGTCCACTCCTTTTGGTACCTCCCCCACATAATGGTCAACATTCTGAAAAATCTAATTAAAAAATATTTTGAGAACGGACTATCCGATTTAAATAAAAATTGTACAACATATTATCTTTACCAAGCCTAGATTCATTTCAAAGATGGGACTCATTGGTCCTCTCCTTCTGGTACCTCCCCAACAAATGGTAAACAATTTTAATAGTTGTAAATTCAATATCAGGCGAATGGAATCTCCGATTTGAACCCAATTTTGTACAGCCTGTTAACTTTACTTAGCCTAGATCAGATCCAAAGTTGTGACCCATTGGTCTATTCCTTCTGGTCAAATCTTTCAATTTTTATAAATCCAATATTTGGCTAATAGAATGTCCGATTTGAATCTAACTTTGCACAACCAGTTATCTCTACGAAGTCTAGATGAAGTCCGACGGTAAGACCCACTCCTTCTGGTACTTCCCCCACAAATTGTCAAAATGTTCAGTATTTATAAATCCAATATAAGGCGAATGGATTGCCCCATTTGAAAATATTATCTTTACAACGCCTAGATCAAGCCCGAAGATGGGACACATTGGCCAATTCCTTCCGGCACCTCCCTTACAAAATGTTGCGAATTGAACAGCCGATTTGATAAACATATTGATCAACATTTTATCTTATATAAGGTAATAATAAAATCTGTGTGTAATTCCGAACACCTCCGCAAGGGTGAGGATATATGTAACACCGACTGACAATTTCATATTATATATATATATATATATCTTTATACCCTCCACCATAGTATGGAGGGTATATTAGTTTTGTTTTTCCGTTTGTAACGCATCGAAATAATCATTTCCGACCCTATAAAGTATATATATTCTTGATCAGCGTAAAATTCTATGACGATCTAAGCATGTCCGTCAGTTGTAATCACTCTAGCGTCTAAATGAATTGAGATAGAACGCCAAAACTTTGCAAAAAGTCATGTTTTGTCTGTAGGCATGTCAAGTTCGAAGATGGGCTATATCGGTCCACGTTTAGGCATACCCCCATATAAGGGTACCCCCAAATTTTCAATATTGTGGGGTTTTTGAGCGCGTTTTTCAACCAAATCCGCTGAAATTTGGTAAAATGGGATCTTTTTGGATACCGAATTTCTCAACTAAAAATTATAACTTTAAGTCCACTTTTTCTGGTAGTTTTGGAGGGATTTTGACTGCATTTTTTCACCGAATTGGCAGTAATTTAGTTCTTTGAGTTCTTATTGGGTATCAAATCTCTCCACAAAAAATTATAAATATAGGTCCATTTTTTCGGGTAGCCATCATATAAGGGTACCTCCAATTTTCGGTATTTTGGAGTTCTTGAGCGTGTTTTTCTACCAAATTCGCTGCAATTTGGTATTTTGTAGACGTATGTGGTAAGAAATCTCCCCACCAAAAATTATTAATATTCGCCCCCTTTTTGGGGTAGTCCGCATTTTGAGGTTGGTTATAAGACTCTGTTGTAATCATTTCACCTGCGGAAGATAGCGAGATAAAAAATTAGAACGTAAGGTTCGATAATGAACTATAGCCGCATTTAGACCTTGTCTCTGTGTGGAGGTTCCAGAAGGATTGGACCGATTTTCCCCATCTTCGAATTTGAACTAAGTTTGGAGAAATAATAAGATGGGCCAAGTTTGGATGAAATCTAAATTTTCTAAAACGGATTGGGTCCAAAGAAACATGGGGTCTAGAACGACATTGAGACACATTTTCACCGTGTTAAAGTGTATACACCCTCATTAGCCATAATGCTGAGGGTATAATTATCCATTATAAATAAATTTTAAATACATTTCTGAAATTTGTATTAAGATTCGCATAATCCGTTTTTAGAAATGTTTGTATAGGTCCACTTTTTGGTATGTTCCCTATATTTTCATTTCTAGTACCTGTCAGTATATCTATGGTGGAGGGTATCCAAAGTTCGGCCCGGCCGAACTTAACGCTTTTCACTTTTTTTTTTAAATTTTACATAAAAGTCTGCCTCCGATCATCCTCAAAAGAGTCATGACTATTCTGTGGTCAGCCCCCTTATCTGTGCAAAATTTCGTGATGTTCGGATCATAATTGTGGCTTCTAGAGTGACCAAAAAGAGCCAAAAATAAAGATTTGGTCCATTTCATTCCCTAAATATCAACCGATTCTATTCAAAAACAATAGGGATCTTCTATGGTCAGAACCCGTCCTATAGCTGTGGCCTGTATCGTATTTACAAATTATAATGGACAGATGGACGGACTCAAATGTATAGATCGAATTAGCTAGTCGAGATATGACGAGATCGGTGTACTAAAAGGTGAGTCTAAGACTACTATTTTCAGGCGTTACACACTTTTGGGGCCACACAAAGCTACAATACCCTAACAACATAATTGTGTAGGAAATAATTACCGATCTTGATCTGTCTCCCGCGAGTAAATACTATTAACATATTTATAATAATGAGATGCATTTTTGGTAAATATTTCATGAAACAAGGACGAAAAAGGGGTTCGAGATAGAAGGGAACTTTAGAGTTTCCTGCAAAAAATTATTCACAATATGATATTAAAACTTATCTTATACCCTTCTATGTTCTTAATATACTCGTCATAAGGAAATTTTCACAGGAGAAATGATATTTTAAATTTTTGTATAGGGTACCATTTCGATAAGACCAAAATCAGGTCTTATATTGACAAAAATATGCCCCCAATTGTTTTCAATTTTATTTGCATTGCTGTTGAGTAGCCAACATCAGCATCTATAGGAAAAATCAAGTTTCCAGTGGATATGGGGGTTTTATTGCTGTTAATACGCATTAGACATATTGTCAGACAATTGAATAGTCAGAAAGAAAAAAATCGAACACACAAACTCACTTATCCACCCATACAAGAAATACTGCAATCGTTTGTGTATGAATTCAAAACCACACATTAATAACAGACAACACGTTTGTTTATTGGCCATCCGAATTGCCCTATCGAATGCCTTTGGCTATTTGTTTAAAATCAATGACATTCAATGCTGCTGCCGGAAAGTGAGCGCACCAAACCAATCCGATTTTATGATGAAGTGACAGTGATTGTTCGTTTCAAAGCCAGTTGTTGTTGACAGACAACCAGTCAGTCACCCTGTCAGCCAGGGTGATGCATAATTTGTCTCTTTGACTTATTAAATATAATTAACTCGTATGGATTTCTGGGTAATCATCGCCGCTGCCGCCATCGTCGTCATCAACAACATCCACATCATAAATGTGCAGATTTGAAGTGTGTTTGTCATTAGTTGACAGTAATTAAATACCATTTATTGTCAAATTAATGAAGACAATGTCGGATAAGACGCAAACACAAATAATCGTTAACAAGTTTTATTGCACACCTATGAATTGTGGATTTGGATATATTGGTTTGTTTGTTTCATTTTAATTGTTATTTGGGGAATTAAAAGTTTTAATTAAGCCATAAATAGTTCAAACTTGAAACTGGAGTTCATGATTAGGGTTACACTATTAACATAAATTAACCATTTCCTTTCCATGTGAACGGTGCAATCCAACATAATTATTTTGTTTGGGATTTTTGTCCGAATTTGATAAAAATCTCGTTGGCATAAAAATTTATATATACATTTAATAGAATAGGGTAGAGTTCGGAGTATCCCAGTAGAAAGTGTCTTGCAGACAACAACGAATCGTGTAAGACAATGGCAATACCTTGAAGACACTTTGCAGACAACAATGTGAAATCGTTGACGAAATGTTCACACAAGTGTCGCAGTATTCTTGCACGACAGGGTAAGCGAAGTTGTCGTTGACGACAACTTCGGCGACTAATCTCCCTACTTTTCGTTAACGACAGATTCACTTCCTGTCGTTTACACCTTCGTTGATGACTGTATACCTATTGTCATCAATCTTGTCGTCAATCATACCCCATTTAAAATTCAAATAAAACCATAAGGAAAGTAGTAAAGTCGGACGGGGCCGACTATATGATACCCTTCACCACTGTGGGTATATTCAACAGATGAATCCTAACAGACGTCGAATTTTTGAAGGACAATCACAATAAAAATGGATCCATAAACATGTAATTCTGCAACCTATACTATATTTATCATTTGGTCAGATACAGAGTTGCTTCAAGCTAGGTTATATCTACTTCAGTACGCTGTGCCAAATTTTTTGTCAATCGGCCTACCTTGGGGTCTTTGGTGAACCATTTATATATCGGACGAAAATATATATGGGAGCTATATCTAAATCTGGACCGATTTTCAGGAAAATAAATTTTTCAATTTTCATTAATTCAGTACGCTGTACCAAATTTCGTGCAAATCGAAAGATATATAGGGCCTTTGGTACACCATTTACATAAAATCGGACAAAACTATATATGGGAGCTATATCTAAATCTGGACCGATTTTCAGGAAACTTAACACACATCATTCTAGACCTAATTCAGTACGCTGTGCCAAATTTCGTGCAAATCGAAGGACATATAGGGACTTTGGGGCACAATTTACATGAAATCGGACGAAACTATATATGGGAGCTATATCTAAATCTGGACCGATTTTCACGAAACTCGGCAGACATCATTTTAGGCCTAAATGATTAGCCTGTACTAAATTTCGTGCAAATCGAAAGATATATAGGGACCGTTTACATTAAATCGGTTAAATATATATATGGGAGCTATATCTAAATCTGAACCGATTTTTCCCAATTTCAATAGGGTTCGTCCTTGGGCCAATTAAGTTGCCTGTGCCAAATTTCATCCAAATCGGATCATAAATGCGACCTGTACTTTGTTAACAAAAATACATGGACGGACGGACGGACATAATACATAATATCATATAATATAAATAAGCACATTGCCTGAGAACTTGGCGTAATGATTATCTCCATTTTAACATCATCTGTAAAGAAACGACATAATTAAAATGTATTGGAATATGAAACATCTTTCAGATATTACTTACAATATTTCACCAATTGCCATTTATTTGCCCCATCCTAAAAGTAAAACATTGCATTTAAATTAAGATATAAATAATTATATATTCTTTTAAACTTACCTATTTTAACCAAGAAAACACGCCTTCTTTATCTCAAATTTCTTATATACATATGTATGTATATTTTCAGAAAGAATTTTCTATTTGTTTCTGTCAATATTTCATAGTACACCCGATTCAGACTATTTTTGTTTTGTTTTCATATTTCGAGAAGACCGACATTTTCGACGACATATCATGTGTTTAGTTATGAATGACAATTCCATAAATTTCGTAAATGTTTCATTAACGAAATTGTCACGCAAGAGAGTATTTTCTACTGGGATGTAATAAAATCGACTTTTTTAAGTGGAGACATAAATATGAAAGCAGACACATCACGATGTGATGTATACATTTTGTAAATGTTGGCTTTGGACCCCACTTTTAGTATTCCGATAGTCCTATCTCGACTAAATGATTCAGTCTAGTCATGTGTACCCGTCGGTCGTTTGTCCGTTGTTATTCGTAAGACCGGAGAAGTAGGCAGTATATCCAAAAGGAGTGGTTGATCATTATATATTGTTTGGTATTACCATCACCAAGCTAGAGGCCGGAAATGTCGTGCTAATCGCTTTGAAATTTTACATGAAGTTCAGGTCAAAAACGACGCCTACAATTTTCGGTGATCTTCAGATGATATTTATGGAATGGATCGAAAACGTAATGTTTATACCCTCAGCCTTATGACCCTCATCAAATTTAGGGTATGCGGTGAAAGTTTGTCGCATATTGGTCTTATATTCCATGTTTCTTTGGACAAAATCCGTTTCAGAGTCGATGTACAAATGTCCATCCGTCCGTCTGTTTGCCTGTCTGACCGGCATCCAAATTTTGCATATCTTAATATTTGTCCCAACCTTAGTTTAAGTTCGAAGATAGGGAATATCGGTCCACTCCTTCTGGTAACTCTCCCACAAAATGGTCAAAATTGTGCAAAAACAGACTATCCGAATTGAACCAAACTTTGTATAACCTATTATGTTAACTAATATTAGATCAAAGATGTGAACTATTGGTCCCCCACAAATGGTCAAAATTTTCAATATTTATATATCCAATATTAGGAGAACGGAATGTCTGATTGAAAATAAACATGCACAACCTATTATCTCTACCAAGCTTAGATCAAGTCCGATCAAGTCCACTCCTTCTTGTACCTCCCCCATAAATGGACAAAATTGTCAATATTTATAAATCGAGTATCATGCGAATGGAATGTCCAATTGGAATCAAACTTTGTACAATCTATTATCTCTAATATACCTAGATGAAGTCCCTCTGGTACCTCTTGGACTAAATGTCAAAATGTTTATTAAATTGAAGCAAATTGAATAACCGTTTTTATCAGCATTAAATCTGAAACCTTACAAGAAAAAAATTATTTAAAAATATACTTATATTTTATTTAAAAAATCTACGCCTTATATAGACACCAGAAAGAAATTATTTAAAAAATGTACGCCTTATATAGACACCAGAAAAAATTGTTTAAGAGATCTACGCTTATATAGACACCAAAAAAGGTTATTTAAAAATCTACGCCTGTGTGAAATTCTGAAGACCTCAGCAAACCATAGGCTGAGGGTGAATATTTTTCGACAAAACAACATCTAGCACTTTTTAACTTGTTTTGTTTTTATCAAGTCATCATACCTCTGCAACTAATTAAAAGGGTTGTTTTTATATTCAGCGGGTCAAATCAGCCAAGACTTTTCTGTGTAAAATTATAAAATTTACATCTTGTGGCGGAAATGGTCACGCCGGCGAGAAGTCTAAAAATATGCCAGGGTAAGAAGCAGAAACTGTTGACATATAATCGGCCAAAAGGGTAAAATAACGCGAAATATTGCCCGTGGTCATTGTGTAGGTCAGCTTCGTCCGACTTTACTTCTTCTTCTTCTTTCATATTTTCTACTATCATGCAATTTGCAATGATATGTCCCCCATGTAAAAGTCACGATCTAATTAAGAAATTTTGATTGCGCACCACGGAGGGTGTAACATTTCGATAATTGGCTTAATTTTGACTTGTTGGTAAGTTTGAAGTTTATAATCACATTTTCCAACAAAAGGAACTGTAATTTAATTTTTGAAAAGTTAAAGAATCATGTTAAAAAAATGGTCAATATAGATCCATGTCTTTGATTCTGTCCGCTAATTGAGCACCAAATTTCCCCATCAAAACTCAATATTAATAATGGTACCCCCATATGTTTGTCATTATGAGGAACTTATGGCGATTATTAAACAGCCCAGACGGTTTACAGCCCAGACGGTTTGTTTCCGTACCAACATTTTTCAATATCGGTCCACATTTAGGTATATCCCCTAAATAAATATACACAATAATTTTCTGTATTTTGGAAGGTATATAAGCTGCATTAATTTTGACTTGTCTGTATTTTGAAGTTTCTAATCATACTTTCCAACAGAAGGGACTGTAATTTTGTTCTTGAAGAGTTAAAAGCATCATCGAAAAATGGTCAATATAGGTACCTTCCGATGGTATAACAAATTTACAACTTTAAATATTTCCATAATGTAAATATCTGTCTGCAATTGTCATGTATGTATACCCAAAACAATTTTCACACTTTGAGTAAAGTTTTTTTTCTAACATTGCTTACAAAATACTGCAAACTAGTTTCAATTTTTTTTTTTACTTTTCTTCTTCTGGACATTAAAAATGCATTTCTTATAATCAATTCATTCAATTACATCGAAAGTAGTTTGATGCAATTTTATTGGCTTCTTGTTTGTGCAGAAAACTGAAACAATGTTGAGAAATGACAACAAAAATCATAGAAGGCAAACCAGTATTTATATGAAAATACCATTTTCAATTGATTTAAATACCATTTATGGATGAAAGATTATTTTGTTGAATTTCAAATAAATCAGAAAAAATAAAATAAATAATCAGAAAAATAAAATAATAAATAAAATAAACATTTTAAATATTTACAGTAAACACAGTTTCGAAGCTATGATTTCTATAGGCGGATATTTTTTGTAGTCAGCATTTTTTGTAAGAGGTTTTACTGTATTTATATTTGGTATGATTTATAAACATATATGCAACTGGTTTGAAAAAAGTTTCACATCAACAATGACGTAAAGTGTGATTGTGAAAATATGTGCGATAACTGTAGCAGCATATTTACGCATGACAAACAGTTTTCAAAAATCAATTATCAGATTTTTTTAATTTGTTAGACATAGATTGATGAATTATTATTTGAACCCTAGATGGTGAAAAAAGAACATAATATACCGGAAAGTTAGTCCACGCTAGAACCTACGGAGCTTGGTTTTACACTGCTTGTCAGAACAGCATACACCATGCGACATGATGCCAATATGTCTCAAACTCATTGTCGCCAATGCCCTGGAACCCTGATAGAAACCAGGTAGTGATGACGTAGGTGATACAGATTCCAAGAGGTTCACATTTTATTTTTACTGGAATTTCGAAGAACACAATGTGAGTGTGATGGCGAAGAGTTATGTACTACGTCGTATAAGAGCCCCCAAGCTGAGGAGGCAGTATCACAATTTATCACTTAAATATTAAGTGACTGGATGTACCCTGAGTAGAGTACTTATCATCAGACGACAATTCGTCCTTATTCACCCTATAGTTTCCCTTGCCTAGAAAGTATAAATATGTTGTCAGTACAAAGACAGTTGAGGAGTTTTTTTTTCTATCGCTGAGAAGAAGATTTCCAATAGCCCACATGAATTGCTTAAGATACACAGTATCACGACATCATTGCATCCCATTTCCACAATATTAGTAGAGGACAAAAACAGAACAGACCGTGCAACCGATCAATAATGGAGCCTCTTGAGCTCTCGAAGGTCATGCCAAATGGTACACCAGAGTCCCTATATCCTTCGATTTGCACGATGCACAGCGTCAGTTTTGTGGAAACCTGTTCAGATTTAGATATAGCTCCCATATATATTTTCGTCCGATTTTGTGTAAATAAGACACTTAAGGCCCTAAATCTCCTTGATTTGCACGAAATTTCGCACATCGTACTGATTTGAGTCTAGAATTGTGTATCCTAAGTTTCGTGAAAATTGGTTCGGATTTATATTGCTCGCATATATAAATTTTCGTCCGGTTTTAGATAAATGGTGCACCAAACTCTTAATGTATGTCCGATTGGCACAAAACTTTCTACAATGTATCAAATTGAGACTAGAAAGAATTTATTGCGTTTTGTTGAAATTGGTGCAGATACAGACATAGCTTCCATTGAGATCGAGATTAAATTTGGAACAGAGTAAAATACTACATAGCGTGTGTCAAGTTTGCTTTAAGGGAACCCCCCCCCCCCCCCCATTCCGATTTTAATTTTTCAAGATTTTGAATGGACTGGTAAATGAATACAAATGCTTGTTAAGGTTTGAAACTTTGCACATATATAATTGAAGATTTAAAAGAGAAGAAAAATAATTTACAAAAAAATGTTGTTATTGTTTTGTTGTTGTTTTTTGTAATTAAAGAAAAGCCTTATTTTTGATGGCGGGCATGATAACTCCTCACTGGAACATCGGAATCCGAAAATTCCAACGGTGTTAGAAAGAGTACATGGCTCTCGTATGAACTAGGATTATTGACTTCGATCTAAAATTAACAAAATGGTGGACATTTGAAAAAATATTTTTGGAAAATCGCCGATTTTTTACCAAAAACCAAGTTAAAAAATAGGGAAGATCTTCACCGATTGGTTTTATCCTAGTTCATACGAGAGCTATACACTCCCAGAGAAACGTTGCAAACTTTGGAACCGATTGGATTATTAGTTTTTGAGTTATCGTGCCCGCCATTCGCAAAAAATGTTTAGAGAAAAACGCGTTTAAAGTTTGAGAAGCCCTTCAGCCGTCACTTGATGCTGACACAATAAATCGGCTATATCTTCAAGAGTTCTTGAGATTTTCATTTGAAATTTTGTAGAGACATTCTTTAATCAGTGTAGATTCGAATTATATCAACAAAAAATTTGACCCCCAGAATGGGGGGTCCCCTTAAATTAACCATAAGTTGCAGAATGATATGTGCATGGTTTGATGTAGTTATAAAACACATAAGTATTAAAAATTTATGAGCAAAATATCATAGCTATATCATAAATATCGCGAGATATATCGAGTTTTCAACAAACGGGAGGGTATTGAATTAATTCCACATATAATGAATTCCGATTATATTTAATGAACACTCCTCCTTGTAGTTGAAGTTATAAAAATCTCTGTTCTCCAAAAAGCGGGACATATGAGTGTCTTTTTTAACAGGTTTTAACTTATATTTGACCATAACAAAATTATGATACCCTGCCGACCTAATGACCAATCAGTTTTCATTAACAACAAAAAAGAAAAACAAAATCATACTGCTCTACAATCATTTAGAGCGTGATTATTGCACTTTAAATTTATTAACACATTAACCTCTACATCAATAATGGACTTAAGACAGACAACTGCAAATCGAAGATTTTTTTGTTAGTTTCTGGCGCATGCCTAACCTGTCGATCGTTGTGCAGTGTTTACACTTGCTTACATACCTTGAACCTTACCAACCAACCAACAACCACTTTTGGCTCACTCACTGACTGACTGACAGCCTGAATGACTAACATATTTGTCAGTTGGTGTGCACTTTACAACCAATCCAAACGTCATTAGTCGGTCGTTTATAAATCACGTCATTCCACGCATCGTTACAATTTGAATTATGTAACGCAGCTTCAAGGTTACCAAAAGTCAGCGAAACAAAAAACATCAAAATTTGGTTGAACGCCAAAACAAAAAGAAAAATACTTCAATTTAATTTAGTGTTTATTTTTTAAGATGGTACAAGGGAGATACATATGTACACAATAACACAAAACATGAAAAAGCTGTTTGGCATAACAAATATTGTCGTATATGTTTTCAGTTAATTTTACGCGTTATGAGAATGAAACTATTGCGGATTATTTTGAAATTTCCTGAAAATATTAAGTAATTGAAATATAATAAAATGTCTTAAGTTCGACTGGGCCATCATTTTTATATTACCCTTCATAAGATGGGTATACAAAATACATATTTACAATTTCTTGCCACTGAGAAAGCGAACTAACTTTAGATACCTGGTACATAATTTTGATGAAATCGGATGAAGATATGTGTGGAAGCTATATCTAAACCTGAAACGTCTTCAATCCAATACGCTATGCAATATTTCATGTAAAGCAAACAGAAATTTGCACCATTTGAATAAAATCGAACAAAAATATATGAGGGAGCTATGTCTAAATCTGAACCTATTTTAACAAACCTTCACGGATGTTAAGCTGTAGTAACTTCAATACGGTATGACAAATTTTGTCTCAATCGAAAGCATTGACTGCATGGCGCTCCATTTACAAAAGCTGTGCAAAATTCAGTAAGCGTTGCAAATTTTGTTTTAATTGGACAAATATTGGCACTATGGTGTTCCATTTACTTAAAATCGGACGAAAATTTATATGGGACCTATATCTAAATCTGAACGGATTTTCTCCAAATTCAATAGATTCCTCCTTGGCCAAATACGTGACATGTGCCAAATTTCATCCAAATCGGATCATAAATGCGACCAGCTTTGTTCACAAAAATACATGGTCATGCATAAATCGACTCAGACAGTGATTCTATGCATATTGTCAAGAGGAACCATGGGCCTATCACGATTCCTTTTGCCTGTTACAAACATATACACAAAGACATAATACCCTGTACTACGGTGTGGTGAAGGGTATACAAATCGTCCGGGAGCTTCAAGATATATGCTGCTGGGTCGATCATATTATATGAGATGTTTTAATTTTTGTAATTTTGTTACGACAACTTATGGTGATCCTTTAAAATGTCTTGCCCATTCTCTCTAATTCCGCTGTAGCATCTGAAATACGAGAATAGGAAATTGTATCCATTGTCTGATTCAGTATCCAAACGGGAATTTGAAGGCAGGCGAGTTGGCTTAGTTAGTTTCTTGTGTTTCTAGTCCACATTGAGTATCGATCCATTTATTTGTCGTCAAGTTATTTATCCACTAAGAAAGCATTATGTTCTAATACCACCCCTTTGGTAAGAAAATACGTCTTATATGAGAAAATATGAAAATATAGGCCTATATTGCTAATTTCCAGCATAGATTTTTAAAAGCATTTCCTTCGGCTGGAAAATGTGCCTAGTGCCATACCTTTGAACAATGCTAATAAAATCTCGTAACCCGTAATAAATTTGTGATATTCGGCTTATAATTGTGGCGTCTGGAGCGACTAGAAAACCGGACAAAATAAAATGGTAGGTCCATTTTATCCCCTGTCCCAACAATTAACTAAAAGCGCCGACCTTGGCCATTGCGGAACCTCTATTAAAATTGCTTAGACACCAGTACATAATTCAAGCCCTCTAGTGTGGTAATGCTAATATTGATCAATATAAAAATAAGTAGATCCCTGCAAGTATTTACTTATAACTTCCACGTCCGAAGATATATACCAATATAATTGGTATCATACACCAACCACTCCTCTTGGATATTCTATCAACTTCTCAGGTCAATGTCCTTCAGAGGAAATATATATGCCATAGAATAAAATTTTTGTAATTTTCCACACAAAAGTCGACCCCGCTTAATATTGAAGGATATTTATCAAAACAGTCTTGCTTATTCTTTGGCCAGATTCCCTTCATCGTGTAAAATTTCGAGATTTTCGTGACATAATTGTGACCTTTAGAGCGACCAGAAGAACAAACAAAAATAAGGATTTTGTTCGATTTCATCCCCTAAATATTAAACGCTCATTACCAAAAACATTAGGGGCCTTCTTTGGTCACAACCCGTCCCGCATAACTGTGGCCTGTATCGTACTATAAAGTTATGATACATTTAAAACATAACATGACGTGTATTCAATTTTTATACCCTCCACCATTGTATAGAGGGTATATTAGTTTTGTTTCTCTGTTTGTAACGCATCGAAATAATCCTTTCCGACCCTTTAAAGTATAAATATTCTTGATCAGCTTCAAATTCTATGACGATTTAATCATGTCTGTCTATACGTCTGTCTGTTGTAATCACTCTAGCGTCTGAACGAATTGAGTTTTGCATAGATTCGTCTTTTGTCGGTCCACGTTTAGTCATAGCTCCTTGAGTGGGGTTTTCAACTGAATTCGCTGAAATTTTGTATTTTGAGTTCTTATTGGGTGTGGGGGTACCCCCATTTTTCGGTATTTTGGGGTTCTTGGGCGCGTTTTATAACTGAGTTCCCTGAAATTCTGTATATTGGGTTTTTATTGGGTATCAAATTACTCCACTAAAAATTATAAATATAGGTCCACTTTTTCTGGTAGTCCTCATATAACGATGACCCCAAAATTTTCGGTATTTTGAGGGTTCTACCGAACTGGCTGTAATTTAGTACTTCCAGATCTTATTGTGTAGCAAATGTATCCACTAAAAATTATAAATATAGGCTAATTTTTCGGATAGCCCCCATATTAGGGTACCCCAATTTTCGGTATTTTGGGGTTCTTGAACGCGGTTTTCCACCAAATTCTTTGTAATGCAATTTTTGTAGTCGTATATGGTTACAAACCTCCCTCCCATATACCTTTTAGGGGTAGTCCCCATATAATCCCCTTTTTATACCCTTCACCACAGTGTGGTACAGGGTATTATGTCCTTGTGCATATGTTTGTAACAGGCAAAAATAATCGAGATAGACCCATGGTTCCTTTTGAGAATATGCAAAGAATCACTTTCTGAGTCGATTTATGCATGTCCCTCTGTCCGTCTGTCCGTCGGTCCATGTATTTTTGTTAACAAAATACAGGTCGCATTTATGATCCGATTTGGATGAAATTTGACACAGGTCACTTAATTGGCCCAAGGACGAACCCTATTTAAAATGGGAAAAATCGGTTCATATTAGATATAGCTCCCATATATATTTACGTCCGATTTAAGGTAAATGGTGTACCAAAGTCCCTATATATCTTTCGATTTGCACGAAATTTGGCATAGAATACTGAATTAGGTCCAGAATGATGTGTGCCATGTTTCGAGAAAATCGGGTCAGATTTAGATATAGCTCCCATATATAGTTTCGTCCGATTTAAGGTAAATGGTGCACCAAAGTCCCTATATACCTTTCGATTTGCACGAAATTTGGCACAGAGTACTGAATTAGGTCCAGAATGATGTGTGCTAAATTTAGAGAAAATCGGGTCAGATTTAGATATAGCTCCCATTTAAAGTTTCGTCCGATTTAAGGTAAATGGTGCACCAAAGTCTCTATATATCTTTCGATTTGCACGAAATTTGGCACAGAGTACTGAATTAGGTCCAGAATGATGTGTGCTAAGTTTTGAGAAAATCGGGTCAGATTTATATATAGCTCCCATATATATTTTCGTCCGATCTAAGGTAAAAGGGGCTTCAATTTCGATTTGCACGAAATTTGGCATAGGTTACTGAATTAGGTCCAGAATGATACGTGCTAAGTTTCGTGAAAATATGTTCAGATTAAGTTATAGCTTCAATATATATTTTCGACCGATTTAGTTTAAATTGTGCACTAAAGACCCAAAGATTAGCCGATCGGTACACAATTTTGCACAATGATAAAGATCGCATATATAAGTTCGTTCAATTTCATGTCAATGTTCCTTAGAGGCGACGTCTGTTAGGATACAGACGTACATATGTATCCCCAGTGGTGAAGGGTATCATAGAGTCGGCTCATATAATGATAACCCCATATATTCGCTAATTCCTACACTATATAATCAAGATTGGCCCCCTTTAGGTATGGATTTTATACTCTACCATACGTTATCAGTATCAGTCCACATTTTGAGATTTTCAAATGTAAGGAAAAATCCACATAAAAAAATCCCCGGTCAGGCCGAACTTAAAGCTTTTTCACTTCTTAAATTTCGTAGTTCTTTATTTTATTCTGCTTTATTTCTAATTTCAGGGAACTAGGCATCTTTAAATGTGACATCATTATAAAATATTAATTGTCCTTACATCGGAAAACTATTTGCCACCCAACTCATCAACATACCTTAATAATAACAGATAACAATGAAAATGTCATCAGCAATTTACAAAAATATTTATGTACTATTCTTTAGAATTTGCCACCATTTGGCACACCCAACTGCAAATTTGACAAATAACATAATCGAATTCCACTAATGTGGCATCGATTCAACAGATTTTTATTTTGTGTGCGATATTATGATGATGATAATTCGTAAGAAAAAAGGAAACCATTTTATTCTGTTGAATAAATATTTATTGTTTATTATTAAAATTCTCATAAATATTAATTATTTCGTTTTTTTTTTTTTTGTTGCGGATTTCAACGTTTTGTTGTTGCTGTTGTTGTTGTTTGTTGGCAAAATAAAATATTTGTTCGCATTTGGAATTCCTGCAGTTTGGGGCACCACAGGCGATTGCGTGTCATTTATGCCTGCCTATACAAAGCGATACAAGGCATAGATATCGAGAAACATAGATATCCCATGGTTGTTGTTATTATACCATTCATGGATGATTTGTTGGCCGGCGTTGGTCTAGCGCTGCGTGTGAGCCACCTTATTACAGAGGGACAGATAGACTGTGTTAAAATAGCCGCCTAAATTGATAGTTTATTTATACGAGGGAGAAATGGAAGTCATTAGTTATTAATAGCATATTAAACTAGATCTTAAAATATACAACGGGAGTTTAACTAACCTCGTATGTCTACAATAATGTTTACAATTATTAAATAACGAGATTTATATCGATTTATCAACATTCACTCAAGATCGCCTCCATATAATGGAACCCTTAATATTTCTATACTTTGGAGAGTTTGCTCACGTTTCTTTAACCGAATTGGATTTTAGAACCTAAAATGGCACCAGTTTCGGAGTAGCCCCCCATATAACGGTACCCTCCATTAATCGATATATTTGGAAGTTTGGACACTTTTTCAAGTAAATCAGTTATTCGGATAGGAAATCTTCCTAATTTCTGCCTGACCGAAATTAACGGATTTTTTAATTCTTCCAAAGAAAATACCAGTTTTCTTCTATATAAAATCAAAGAAACTATAAACACTTTCTGACATGAGGTCGTCTGGAAAGATTGTAAAAATTATAAAAACTCAAACTTGTCTATAGAGGCTACCTTCAGCTGGTCTAAAGAGACTTCCTTCAGCACGTCTATAGAAACATCCTTTAAGTCGTCTATAGAGACTATCAGCTCGCCTATATAGACCCCCTGAACTTCAGCACGTCTATAAAGACTCCCTTCAGCACGTCTATAAAGGCTTCTTCTCGTCTTTAAAATCTCAAACTCGTCTATAGAGGCTACCTTCAGCTGGTCTAAAGAGACTTCCTTCAGCTCGTCTATAGAGACTTCCTTAAAGTCGTCTACAGAGACTATTAGCTCGCCTATATAGACCCCCTGAGCTTCAGCACGCCTCTAAAGATTCCCTTCAGCACGTCTCTAAAGACTCCCTTCAGCACGTCTATAAAGACTTCCTTCAGCTCGTCTATCGGACTCCCTTCAGCTTGTCTATAAATACTCCTTTCAGCTCGTCTGTAGAGACTTCCTTCAGTTCGTCTATAGAGACATCCTTCAGCTCGTTTTTAGAGACTCCCTTCAGGTCGTCTACATAGACTCCATGAGCTTCAGCTCGCATATATAGACTCATTAAGGTTCAGCTCGCCTATATATACTCCTTTCAGCTCGTCTACAAAGACTCCCTGAACTTCAGATCATTTATAATGACGAACTGAGTTTCTGTTCTCGTATAGAGTCGTCCTGAGCTTCAGCTTGTCTATAGAAACTCACTGAACATCAACTCGCCTATAGGGACTCCCTAAGATTTAGTTCGCCTATATATAATCCTCGAGCTTCCATGATCTTCATTCCTCCTAAAGAAACTTTCTAATTTTTCGTTCGTAGATATTTCCAGATCTTCAGCTCGTCTAAAGAGATTCCCCAATCTTCAGCTCGCTTATAGAGACTCCCAGACCTTGTGGTTGTCTGTAAAACCTCATTGAGCTTCAGCTCGCCCATATATGGGCCGTTCAAGTATTACGTAAGCACTATTTGGGGTGGGGGTGATCGCTTTTTTATTTTGGGTTAAGAGTTGTGTTTTTTTTTTTTTTTTTTTGATGACAAGGGTGAGGGTTGGTAAATAATTGCAATAAATCTGCTTGAACGGCCCCCATACTCCCAGATTTTCAACTCGCCTATACAGACTCCCTACGCTTTAGATCGTCTATAGAGACATCCTGAGCCTTAACTCGCCTATAAAGATTTCCGCCTACAGAAACTACCGAGTTTCAGATTATCTATATAGACTCCCTGAGTTTCAGATCGCTGTATAGAATCCCTGAGCAACAATTCACCTATAGAGACTCCCTGATCTTCAGATCGCCGTTAGAGACTTCCTGAGCATCAGCTCTGATATAAAAAAAATTCTGATCTTCTGCCTATAGAATCTCTATAATATTCACCTCATCTATAGAGGCCAAGCTTACCTAAAAACGAACACTGCTACAATTTTGCCCTCAAATGCATTACATTTTTACATAGTACATTGTTGCATTTGTATGCGTTTGATATTTCATGTTGACCGGTTGGCCCGTGTTGGCTATCTGGTCCTGTCATTTACGTTATGTTAACCAATAATGGAGTTGAAAGTTTCAATTTACCTCCCATTGTGATGTTTGGCAAATGTTCGAGTTTTTTCTGCTAAAACGACAAAAAAAAAAAAAATCATAACATGAAATTGTGATTTGTGGAGGACACATACGTATGTGTGTTGATATTCTGTAATTATAGGAAAATGGAAAATTATATAAAGGAAGTTCAGGAGTGGAAAATTGAAATGTTGGTTGCAATTATTTTAAAAATTATTTGTAAATGACACTGCATTGGATCGTCAGTAGGATAAAAAAATGCTTATTAACCTTAATAACGAAATATTATTGTATCATAATTAATATTCCAGCTAAAAGAAATATTTTATTCGTAGGAAAAATATAAAATTTCGTTCGAAAAAAACTCCAAATTATCTCACAAATTCATATCACCAAAAAACAATACGAATTTCTGAACCTAATTTAGTCTAGTAAAAAAAAACAAAAATTTCCAAACCGGCACGTATTCATGTCGCCCTTAGGTCTTAGGCTAACGAAGCTATTTTTAGTTACAAAACTAAATAAACAACTGCAAGTTCCAGAAAACGAAAAGCGAATAAAAAAATGACTGAAAAAAATATGCCATCTCAAATGGAAACTGTAACATAACGCCTACACTCGGCTTCATTTCGAATTGTAAGATGCAATTGCATCGTATGTATAAGATGCAATTGCATCGTATGTATGATTTTTCAAATGCTACGCACGTTTCCTGAAAAACAACACCATGCCATTGTGAGTCCACAACAAAAATATACAACAACAGAAACAACAAGAAAAGCAGCAAATAATTTAAACTTGCATTTTTTGTTTGCAATTGGATCTGGTGTGAGCGATGAATGTGTGGGCGACAATGCAGAGAAAATGCAACTTAGCAACTGGCATGCCACATTTTTTGGGTAGCTTTTTAACAGTTCATAGCTGATATGCAACGTCTCATGGTAGTATTAATTTTGTGCCACATCATGGGTGCGTGATGGGACATTTCGTATTGAAATAATTTGGAAATTAAAAAAAGCTTACGAAAAACAAGCTTGACTATATGTCTCAGTGGATTTAGCGAATTTTATGTTATGTAGCAGAGAAAGCATTTCAAAACAAATTATCTATTCTATATAATCAGTTGGAAACATATATGAATATATGTGAAATATATTAAATATACCATTTTCGGCATTTGTTAAGAGATCGCTTCCATTCGAAAAAAATAATAATTTTAATTTTCTTAAAATTGAATAAAACTCGAAACAACAAGATTTACACCCAGTGAGCGGAGCAGTATAGTCTGACGGGGCCGACCATACCAATATTTCGCGGCGTTACAAACTCTTGGGTCTGCACAAAGCTATAATACCCTGACAACAGAGTTGTGTAGGGTATAATAATGTTGCCTAATCCTTGTTTAGGAACTACTTCCTCCTTATGATCTAGTCTATCAACTTGGGTAAGCGTGGGCAAAAAATGATGTGTTTGAGGAAACGAATTTTCAATCAAAGTGATTTATTTTAACTTTCCGGGAAACAGAGAAATTCCAAACTACAGACACCCAGATTAGGGTAGTATCTCAAATATGCCAAAACTGACGCGTGGCGTTTTAAAATATGTCAGCAATTTTTTTTTGTAAGATTTGTTTCCATTATATGAGGTCTCTCCCAAACTTGGGTAAATATTAATAATTTTAAGCATGGAGGTTAGAAACCTAAAATAAACCAGTAAGGGACGTGCAAAAGTCAGACGGGACCGACTATATTATACCCTTCACCACAACAGATGTACAATGTACAATGTCCTGTCGATAGAATAGACATATCATCATTGGCCCATTTATATAATATCGGACGAAAATAAATAATGGATCTATATCTAAGTCTGACTTGATTTTCACCAATTTCAATAGGTGAAAATCGATCATTGGGCCAAATAAATTAACTATACAGAATTTCAACTCATTCCGATAATAAATGCGACTTGCACTTTGTTTTTAGTAATTTTATATCAACAGACGGACGGATATTCATGAAACTACTCAGAAAGTAATTCTATGCATATTCTCCAAAGGAAGGGAATATTCAACAGATTCATCTTAACAGAGGCGTAACTAAAACATGTCATATGAAATGAAAAAGTATGCCCGGCAGGGTTATATTGCATATGACGAATAATAGACTATATTTTTTTTAACAAATTTAGTTATTTAGTTTTATGGCAGTCATAACAATTAAATAAAAAAGTGCATTTTTTGTTAGTTACGCCTTTTTGCATTTATCAAATAAACCCACTTGTAGTTACGTCTTTTTGTTTTTTGTTAATAGAAGCTCCTTTTTTGTCCGCAGAAGTGTAAAACTTTGTCAACACATGTAGTTTATTGACATTCAGAATATTCATTCAAAAAGTCAATTTTCAATTTTTTGTTAGTTACGCCTTTTTGCATTTTACCTAACGATATGTGATCTTAATCTAACTGTGAACCGACTTAGATCAATCCATAAACATATCATTCTGCAACCTATACAAAATGTTTCATTTGGACATATATAAAATTATGTAAATCGATTTAAAGCAAATTCAAATCGGACATCCTTGGATTATTTAGAGGCCAATTTACATCAAGTCGGTCGAAAATATATATATGGACGTTTTGTAGAAATACTATGCCTGCATTTCTACAAAACTCAATTACGTCACTTTATGTTAAATTTTGTACGCTTTGCAAAATTTCGTGCCAATCTGACAAACACGATGCACCATTTATTTAAAATCGGACGAAAATATATTTGAGATATCCAAATCTGAATCGTTTTCAACAAAACTTGACACACGTCAGACTAGACTAACTTCAGTATTTTGTGCAAGATTTTATCCTAATCGGCCTAAATTTGGGTCTTTGGTGCACCAAAATTTTACGAAAATGTATATGGGAGCTATATACACGTCAGTTTATTTTAATATCAGTATGTTGTGCAACATTTTAGGGCAATCGACCAAACTTTGTTCGATGCAACATTTATATAAAATCCGACAAAACTATATATGGACGGACGAAAATATATATGGGAGCCATATCTAAATCTGAACTGATTTCAAGAAAACTTGACACACGTTAGACTACAGTAACTTCAGTTCGTTGTGCAAAATAATGTACCAATCGGACTAACTTTGGGTCTTGGAGCACCCAAGAAATCGGACGGATATATATGCAAATCGGATGGATATATATAGGGGCCATATCTAAATCTGATCGGATTTCAGCAAAACTTAAATCAGTACGCTGTGCAAAAATGTTTTGTTGATCGGCCTAACTTTGGTTCTTTGTTGCACCATTTACTTTAAATCCGACGAGAATATACTTGGGAGCTATATGTAAATCTGAACCAATTTTTTCCCAATTTCAATAGAGTTCCTCATTGGACCAAATAAATGAGCTGTGGAAAAATTTCTTCCGATTCTGATCATAGATGCGACCTGTGATCATAGATGCGACCAGCGGACTCACTGACATGCATAAATCGATCCAGAAAGTGATTCTAGGGGCGGGAAGTTCATGAGGGCTATAAAAAAGTGTTTCGATGTCCCATTTGCAATACGAAATATCCTAGAATTACTAGCAATGCCTGTGCGAAATTTCAGAGCTCTACCTTAATTATTGCGATATTTATCGTGATTTCAACAGACGAACAGGCATTGCTAAATGGGGTCTTCGATGGTTATTTCGAGGTGTTGCAAACGATATTACAAAATTAATATACGCATTATACTAAAAATGGGATCCAGAAATTGGTAAAACTTCCATATAACGATACCGAACCAATTACAATTTAAATCGCATTTTTCCACCGAAGGGGCTGAAATTTGTCATTCTGGTTACTTCATTGATTGAACCACATATTTTCGAAAATTATGTCATAAATTTCCATGCTTCGAAAAAGTTCTCATATAAGATTCCCGACAAAAAATGTTTCGATATAGACCCACGTTTTGTTATTGCTCCCATATAACGTCACCGTCACATTTCAATTATTTTGACCAATGTGACTTATTTTGGCATTCCGAGTTGTTGGTGGATTACAACTCGTTTGCAGGAAGTGTACAATATATGTTCACGTTTTGGTATAACGCTCATATAAAGGGCCAATGCCGTTTGCGATATTTTCAGGGTTTTAGAAACATTTTGCAGCCTGTGTGACCGAAATATGGAATTCTGAGGTCCTGATGGATTTAAAACTTGTTCCAAAAATTTTCAATAAATGATATATTCACACATTTTCAATATTGGTTTATGTTTTGACGTAGGTTCCGATCTTGTTCGGTTATTGTAATGTAATGTTCGGTTTAGCCGAACTTAGCTACGTTTTTACTTATCTGAAATTTACTTAGTTTTGACTTTCCTCACCTATAAAGATCTTTTATATTTTAATGGTAGTAGTTTCAAATTTTACTCGGTACGGTACCTTTATATTCCCCACTGATTTCTGTACGCCAACACCGTACTACAGCCTCTGTCCGATCAATCACGTTGTGTCTGCTACTTTAATAGTCTATAACATTCAAAATATTATCATGCCAAACCTCAAACGCTTTTATGTTGTGTCGTTTCACATGTGTAACACCATTTGTATTTAATTTTTTGACGTTGAATTGGCATTATTTTGTAATGTTGGCAAAGTTCTACAAATTCTTGTTTAAAATAAAAAAAAACTGTGTTCAAGACATGTTCATACATATGATGTGCAGTCAGTCTGTCTACAATAACTGTGCCTAGTTTCGTTTGACTGCTGCTGATGGCTTTTGTAAGCGATTCTTCAAAATCAGAGAAGTAAGTATGTTACCACACTAATTATGTTGTCATTGGTTGCAGAAGCAAAACGTATTTTCGATGAAGATCTGTAGCACTTGTTTCCCGCTAACGTAGGCAGTTTCTTCTACTGCTATTCTTTGCTTCTTAATTGCTGGCAAATCAAATACGAAATCTCTAAACATAAGTTGCTTATTTCTATTGAATGGTAGCGGCAGAATAATTTCCATTTAATTGTTTTGTAATGTCTGTATGTGTGTGTGTGTGTATTTGTTTTGAAGAATTATTCACAGATGTTTTGACATTTGCTTGACTTGACTTGGGATTGGGATTTTTTCTGCTGAATGTCAGTATTTGAATTTTCAATGAAATTGTTAAACAAATAACATTTTGTTGATAATTAAATTTCTCTATAAATATAATGAGAAATTCTTAGAAATATTTTAAATGTCGGCATAATTTATAATATTATTATACCCTTCACCACACTGTGGTACAGGGTATTATGTCTTTGTGAATATATTTGTAACAACAAAAGGAATCGAGATAGACCCATGGTTTCTTTTGAAAATATACGTAGAATTACTTTCTGAGTCGATTTATGCATGTCCGTCCGTCTGTTGATGTTAAATTATAAACAAAGTATAGGTCGCATTTAGAATCCAAATTGGATGAAATTTGGTGCAGCTCCTTTATTTGGCCTAAGGGCGCTATTGAAAATCGGTTCAGATTTAGATATAGCTCCCGATTTTATGTAAATGGTGCTCCAAAGTCCCTATATATCTCTCGATTTGTACGAAATTCGGCATAGCGTACTGAATTCATCCTAGAATGAGGTGTGTTTAGTTTCGTGAAAATCGGTTCCGATTTAGATATAACTACCATATATGGTTTGTCTATTTTATGTACATGATACACCAAAGTCCATATATATCTTTCGATTTGCGTGAAATTTGACATAGCGTACTCAACAGAGACTAGAATGATGTCTGATAAGCTTCGTAAGAATCAGTTCAGATTTAGGTATAGTTCTCATATATATATTTTCGTCACATTTTAAATGAAATGCGTCTAAACTAGTATCACGTTATAGAGACTAGTATAACGTTATAGCTTTTTTTTATACCCTCCCTTCATTTGTTGTAATCACGCTATCTTGTGAAGGAATTGAAAGAGGTTGCAAAAATTGTGCATAGAATTTATTTTATTTTGGTGTGGGTTGTTTAAGAGCATTTTTAAACCGAATTCGCAGAAATTTGGTACAATGGGTTCTTATTGGATAGCAATTTTTTCACTAAAAATTATAAATATAGACCCATTTTTTCTGGTAGCCCCCATATAAGACAACCTCAATTTCTTTCGAATTCGCTGTAATGTGGTATTTTGTAGTCGCATATTCTAACAAATCTTCCTTCCAAAAAGTATAAATATTCGCCCCCTTTTAGGTGTAGTTGCCATATAACCTTCTTCGTGTATTAAAATAGTTAGCTGATTAGTTCCGTGAGTAAGGGTTGTCCCCATATAGGCGTATTCTACCATAGTATAGTCGTTACTCGAAATAGTCAGTTTTACCCTACAAATTATGGAATTCTAAGATGATTTAGCCATCAGTTGTAATAATTCCGCTTTCTATGAAAATCGTGATAAAAAAAACTTGAACCTGACGATACTGAAATATATAGGCCAGCATTTAGGCATCTCCCCCATATAATCATACCTTCTGAAGGAAAGAATTGAGACACAAAACAAAAATATTGGGTTCGAAATTGGCATATGTCGGTCATTAATTAGGCATAGCCCTCATATAATTATAACCACAAATATTCGATAATTCCTACATTATGTAATCTAAATTGCAATAGTTTGAGGATCGTATATTCTACCATGCGTTATTAGTATCATTCCACGCTTTGAGGTTTTCATTAAAAATTGCTGAAATTTGTATTTGGTGTACATAATTGTTTCCATAAACCGGATTGTAGAATTATCGGTATAGGTTCAGTTCTTGATATGTTCCCTATATTTTCATTTCAAGTATCTCCAAAATCCGGAATGCTAATGTACATTTTTCGGTTGGGAAAGTTCTGCTGCCACTTTGATTGGAAAATGCGGCAACAATACAAGTTAAACCTACTTAAGTTCCTCTAAATGCCGGACCAACCTTTTAATGGCACAGAATTGCAGACCCTTGTGTTTAAAATCGTGCTGGGACCTTAAACGTGCTGGGACCATACAACATACTGAAATTTAAGCGAGTTCATGTTGTTTAGTGAAGAATATGATTATCCACCATGTCCTTCGAATGCCGAATTACAGCCACTACGTAATGCTAAAAGGTTGGCACTTCCGTTGCAAAATGCGGCAAGAACCATTAGAATATCTGTAAAGGGTCTCAACATGCATATGGGGCTACACCCAAAAATTCGCTGGTATTTATAATTTTAAGTAGAACTCAAAATTCTATCTTAGAGCCAAATCGGTTGACAGGCATGTCCGAAATCCTCAAAATAATGAAAATTGGGTAGAGCATTATGTCAGGAATATATCAAATCATGGACCGATATTCGTACACAACCAATTCAGTTTGGAAACAAAATGGTGGATTATATGTGGACAAACCTAAAACAATCCTGAACTAGTATTTATCAGTAAGGAAAGTAGTAAAGTCGGACGGGGCCGACTATATGATACCCTTCACCACTATGGGTATATTAAACAGGACCATTAACATGAAATTGGATGAACTAAAATATGTAATACTTATCTAAATGTGAATCGACTAAGATCAATCCATAAACATGACATTCGTTTGTTACGCTATTCTATGCTAAATTTTGTACGATGTGAAAAATTTCATGTCAATCTGAAAAACATGAGGAGCTTAATGCACCATTTACTTAAAATCGGATGAAAATATATATGGAAGCTATATCCATTATTAACCGATTTCTTGACACAGGTTAGGTTATACTAATTTCAGTACGTTCAGTATGTTCCTATCAGCCATATATTGGTTCCTTGGTGCGTCAATTACTTAAAATTAATCGATAGTATATAAGGAAGCTATATCTAAATCTGGACCGATTTTCACAAAACTTTGCAGACGTCACTCTAGGCTCAATTCGGTACGCCATGCAAAATTCCGTGCAGATCGAAAGATATATAGGGACTTTGGTGTACCATTTACATAAAATCGGATGAAACTATATATGGGAGCTATATCTAAATCTGGATCGATTTTCATGAAACTTGGCAGACGTCACTCTAGGCTCAATTCAGTACGTCATGCCAAATTTAGTACAAATCGAAAGATATATAGGGACTTTGGTGCACCATTTACATAAAATCGGACGAAACTATATATGGGAGCTATATCTAAGTCATAAAATCGGACGCTATATCGAAATCTGAACCGATTTCCCCGAAACTCACCACTCATCATTCTAAACTCAATTCAGTACGCTGTGTCAAATTTCGTGCAAATCGAAAGATATATAGCCACATAATACCCTGTACCACAGTGTGGTGAAGGGTAGAAAAATTGTTAGTAGGTGGAAATTGTTTATCAACGAAGGTCTCCCAATATCAAGTTACAACTACTTCTTAATGCCAATATATACTCGCTACAATTGGAAAATGTGCCTATGAGCATCAAAACACATTTAAAAATATAAGCTAGAGTTTAACTGATATTTATAATATTTGGCATGCATATTACCATAAAAATTTAATCCGTAATAATATTCTTGCTACTAATATTTGCCACTAATTCAGAATCGAATATACCAAATTACATTGTATTTGGTGTTGCTTATTTTGATCCCTTAAAAACACATATTCGATTTTCACGAATTTTGGGATGGTGAATGAGCTTTTATTCGGCCTAGCTCCACATTCAACATACCTGCAGGATTTATCACATATATAATAATTTGACCTACTCCTTGTGGAATTAAACTTATAGCCAGCATTTCGCATCATCTATCATTAAAGTGGTTTAATTTCAGTAGTTTTATGCCATCATGCAGCAGCTTTTTGTTGTTCGGGGACCACCAATCGCAACATAACAAAATTGTAATTTTTCCTTAGTTTTTCTCATACATTTTTTTAGCTTTGTTTCTTATTTTCAGTGAATGACTCTCACGCGAATATATCCTTCAAATGTCCTTGCATGCGTTGTGGTGCAGCAATGAGAGTCCTATTTGGTAGCGACAGTACATAGCTGGCTGGCGGACAAATGTTAGTTGGAATCGGCAGGCAACTTAAATATTTTATGGCATTTTGTATAAGCATTGGCAGAATTGTTTGACTGGGAAGGTCTGGCGCTGATGCCATTTTGTGTCTCTTGTACATTGCCTCAGTTGTAGCGGGTGTTATAACATTTTCATAGTATATTTCACACGCTGCCGATGGAGATGGTCGTTATTATAGCAGTTTGTGTTTCGAATAGAACACCCACAATGGGAAGGAAACGCCTGACGATGTCTACATCAATGTTGAAAATTTTATAGTTGCCTTGGCCCGGTCTCAAACGGCGTAAACGTGAGGACGAAATATTAATGCCAGCGACTGGGGTAGGAAAAATTGCAGTTGCAGTAACGGCAAAACCAACAACTATTGCCTGACATTTTATCAAACACTGACGTTGTAGGTTATTCCTTGTTAACGCTTTTGTGTAGTTTGTCTTCCCCATGCCAATAGTCCTATTGTGGTCCATTTGTGCGAGAACTAAAGCAAAGGTTATTTCAAAGTCATTGGTGTACACATTTACGCTTAAATGCAAAAGTACTGGTGATGATGGCAAGGAAGGGATGCAAAAAATTTGGAAATTGTTAAGTGAATAATTATGTAGAGTAAGTGGTCGGTATATTTATTTTAGACAAATACAGTTTCGTTGCCTCTGTAAAAATACCTTCAAACCATAGAATAATTATAACATTGCTGGGGGTGGGGGTGTTTCCTTTATTCCGGGGGCTACCGCAAAAAGTTGACAACTATTGAAGATTTTTTATACCCTCTACCATAATATTTTCCTTCGGTGTGCAACACCTTGAAATATTCACAGGATACCCACAAACTATAGATTCTATTACGCATGTCTGTCTTTTGAAATCACGATAAAGATCGCAATATTTAAGACAGAGCTCAGAAATTTTGCACAGACATTGCCAGTACTCCTAGGATGTTTGGTATGGCAAATAGGATATATCGGTCCTCGTTTTGGTGTAGCCCCCATATAACGGTGCCCATTAGTATTCGGTTTTTTGGGGATTTTGGACACGTTTTCAGACAAATTGGCTGTCATTTGTTATTTTGGTTTCTCACAAGGGTACCACTACATTTCCGCACCAAAAATTATTAATATTGACCCAAGTAGGTATTTTGCGAAATTTTGACACGTTTTTCAATCTAATTGAATTGACAGTAATTTGTTATTTTGTATTCTGATTGGTTGTAAAATCTCACAACCAAATATATAAATATTGATCGCCGTTTTATTATAGCCCCATATATCGGTAGTCCCACACTGTGGTACAGGATATTATGTCTTTGTGCATATGTTTGTAACAGGCAAAAATAATCGAGATAGACCCATGGTACCTTTTGAGAATATGCATAGAATCACTCTCTAAGTCGATTTATGCATGTCCGTCCGTCCGTCTGTCTGTCTATGTTAAATTGTAAACAAACTAGATGTCGCATTTATGATCCGAATTGGATGAAATTTGGTACAGCTCATTTGTTTGGCCCAAGGACGAACCCTATTGAAATTGGGAAAAATCGGTTCAGATTTAGATATAGCTCCCATATATATTTTCGTCCGATTTAAGGTAAATGGTGCACCAAAGTCCCTATATACATTTCGATTTGCAGGAAATTTGGCACAGCGTAATGAATAAAATCACGAATGAAGTGTGCAAAGTTTCGTGAAAATCGGTCCAGATTTAGATATAGCTCCCACATATATCTTCGTCCGATTTAAGGAAAATAGTCCACTAAAGTCCTTGGAAATCTTTTGACTTGCACGAAATTTGGCACAGCGTAATAAATAAGGTCTAGAATGATGTTTACCAAGTTTTGTAAAAATCGGTTCAAATTTAGATATAGCTCCCATATATATCTTCTTCCGATTTTTGGTTAATTGTGTACCAAAGTCCTAATATATCTTTCAATTTGCACGATATAGATTTATATAGTCGGCCCAGTCCGACTTTACTAATTTCCTTACTGTTTTTTCTCATCATTACACCCTACACAACTTAGTTATCAGGGTATTATAGCTTTGCGCAGCTCCAAGAGTTTTTAACACCGCGAAATATTGGTCCTAGACCCACCTTTAAGTATACCGACAGTCATATCTCGACTAGCTGAGCCGATCTAGACATTTTTGTCCGTCCGTCTGTCCATTATAATTTGTAAAAATCGATACAGGCCACAGTTATGGACCAATCTTCAAGAATTGCTGCATGTAAGATGGGTTCTGGCCAATGAAGACCCCTATGTTTTTTTTGGTAAAGATCGGTTAATATTTAGATGAAAATGGTTCAAATTAACTTAATTTTTGTCGGTTTTTCTGGTCGCTTCAGAGGCCACAATTATAACCCAAACATCCCGAATTTTTACTTGGAAAAGATGATCGGTCCAAAGAATAAGCATGTCTGTTTTGATAAAGATTGGTCGATTTTTAGCGCGTCAAATGGACCCCGAATTTTGTGTGAAAAATTACAAAATTTGTATTCTACGGCGTATATATTTACTCCTGAAAGACATAGACCCAAGAAGTTGATACAGTAGTTTTCGCTTATAGTCCATTTCGCTTAAAGGCCAAAAACGGATATAAGCGAAAAAAGTACTATTTACTGACATTTTGCTTCCAAATTCATACAAATTATTTGTTCTATAGTCCACTTCGCCTATAGTCCATTTTCGTTTATAGGCCACATTTTCTGTGCATGCAAAACTAATATTGCATAGAAAAAATTTTCATATAAGCCACCCTGTTTTTTGAACTTGAATGACATTTGGATTTCTGGCACCTGTTTTTTGAAATTTTCATATAGGCCACCCAGTTTTTTGAACTTGAATGTCACTTGGATTTCTGGCAACATTTATAAATGTCAAAAATTGCTAGATTCATAGAAGTTGTGAAAATGGGTACGCGCGTTACATTGAGTGTGGAGAAAAAATTAAAATTATTGAAAGACTATGAAGAAAATAATATGAAAAAAATAATAAGTTATTGTTTAAACAATTTATTTATTTTAAATAAATATATGAATTTGATTTAATAAACTTAAATTTTATTTAGAAAAGTACATGTTTTGTGTATAGTCCATGACGTGTATTATATCACGATTCAGTTATAATCCAGTAATGGACTTAAAACGAAATTCGGATATAGTCCAAATTCGCTTACAGTCCACAAAAGTTGTGCAACTATAGTTGTGGACTATAAACGAAAACTACTGTAGTATATCCAAGAGGAGTGCTTCACCTTTAATTGATGATTATTTTGTCATATGTACTCGGATGTGGGAGTTAGACATAAATATCACACTGGAGGGCGGAAATATAGCGCTGATCACTTTGAAATGTTCCATGAGGTTCCAGTTATCGTCAAGGACGAACATCACAACACAACCCAGGTGAAGGGAATATGGACAAGTAATTAGAAGGACTGTACTGAATATTAGTAATATTCGGAAAATATGTCATGTGTAAGGAAGACCTCTAATCGGGCAAGAGGGTGCAACTATCACGAAATATTGTCCAGGCTCGGAATAAAAATCCGCAGAAAGTAAGAGTTCCGTGGTAGCTGTGTAGGGTATCGTATGATCGGCCCCGTCCGACTATACTGCTCCGCTCTCTGGTTTTTTCATGAATTTAGTTTTTTTTATTTTAATTATTGTATAGCTCTTAACATGCCTACATTTGTTTAACTGAATACCAAAATAAATCACATATTTTGTTGGAACTTCATCCTTCTCTTTGCGATTTAATATTCGACAGCCTTACGTTGCTAAAATATCGAATAATTAAAATCAACTTATTATTAACTTTCAAAAGCAAATATATCGAATTGACATAACTGAATATTCTAAATGACCTCATTATGTTGATAATAACATTGCGTGTCAATTTAGTATTTGTGTCACGCAACACACATACATATTTTGTAGATTGGTCCGAATGGTAATTTTCTTTTTTTTATATTTTTAACCCAATGACTTATGGTGTGTGCGCTATCATAAATATATTTTGTAGTAGGTATGTAATTAATATTGACAACTCTTAACCTACATTCATAATCTAATTATATTGTGGCTATATTACCGTTAATAATTATTGTATGTAATTGTGAATACTTGAAGTCTATAAAGCAGACAAAATATCAGTTTTTCTTATTTGAAAAACAAATCACACATACACACATTATATAACTGAGTTTTATCTGTTTACTCACATAAAAAAAATTGAATTTCCGCAGCCGGTAGGATTCGAACCTACGCTCCCAGAGGGAATCTGATTTCGAGTCAGACGCCTTAACCACTCGGCCACGACTGCTTACGACACACGAGCAAAACTTGTAATCTAAAAATAATTCGGATAAAGTTATTAATAGATTTTTTGCAAACATTTAAATATCTATATTTTTTACAATTATGGTTATCAAAAGTTAACTGGAATTTCTTTCATTAGATAAACAAACAATTATAGATTTAAAACTTTGGGCAGTGTTATTATATAAATAGGTTTGAGGCTGTAGCTTGGCACTGTGTGTTCTTGGATGAAACAGATTTGCAAAAAAAACCTTGTCATATGGCCTCCATATAAAGGACTCGCCATTTTTCGGTATTTTGAAAATCTTCAACGAAAGTGGCTGTGCGTCACACAAGAACTATTGTTTTGAATGATTTCGTGAAGTTGCCTTCAATATTTAAAATAAATGGTTCTTTCTTTGATATACACTTTTGCCGGTGTAATTCGGATCTTAGCATTCTTATGGCGCGAGCTAAAATACAACATAAATCAACATTATTCTATTTGTCAAACAAATCGAATGGTTGGATTATTGTTCGCACTGTCAATCACATTTATTTCTTTGATTTTAAATAAAGCACACTTTTAGGCAATGTGAAATAAAAAAATGTTTTAATTAATTTTACAGTCAAGCGGGGTTATTATTATGTTTTGGTAATTATAGAATGATAGGAAGTAATTAAAATTAAGTTACTTCACGTAGTAAATATGTTTGTTTAAGCAATATATTTTTTATCGTCTTAACAAACCCATAGGTTGGAAAATTGGACTATTAAATTGAACATAACGAAAATGTTCGGTGACTATGTAGAAACATGGGCTTATATAGAAACTGTACTGTGTAACATTTATTTACCCATCAAGATCCCGGAATGACAAAATGGAAAAGCACCTAGGATCCTCAAAATCCATATAAAGGGATATTTGACACCCAAAGAAACCCTAATAGAGAAAAGTACAGTTCGTTATATCCAAGGAAAGACAAAACATAAGCTTAGCCGAAAAAAAATATATTCGGTTCGGAACTGGTAGATTTATTTCCTTTTTGACAATACTTAAACTGTTTCTCTTTTACTCGCTATAATAGTAAAGACTTGTCTGAAAAACATGCCTTAAACCGGTGATCGACTGTATATTAAACTGTAAAAATACGTCTTTGAAGGTACCATTTTATGCTATCAACACGTATGCCAATTTGAAAGACCTTTGTGGAGAGATTTCCTAATCAATTAAATTACATTCTATTTGTTTGAAAAAATGTATCCAAACTCCGTAATACAAACAATGAGAGATACCGTTATTTGAGGTGGACCAATATCATTAATTTTTGGTGGAACGATTTTCTACCCAATAAGAATCAAACACTTAATACATGTAAACACGTTGTTATGTTCGGCATGACCTAACTTTTTATATTGTGTATAAGACAGAGAAGAACATGGACTGCAAAGTGCTGCCTTTTCAGTTGGAAAATGCGACAAAGACCCTCAAAAAATATCGAAACTTAACCCCTTTAATTTGGGGTTATGTCAAAACATGACGTTCAAATCACAGCCTTTTTGAGTGGAAAATGCGCAATGACCCTCAAAATACTGAAATTTGGCCGAGACCTTTAATTGGTTGTTATGCCTAACCATACAACTATAATGATCATTTTCTGCACATATGTGCGACAACCTTTAAAAACTTAAAATATCAAATTACAGCCTTTTCGGGTGAAAATCCGGCGAATGCTCTCAAAATACCGAAAATTGGGCGAACCTTTTTGCGCAGATATATGCCAAATTACAGCATGCAATACCAATCATCCTAGGAGTTATATGAACGTCAGGTCAAAATTTTAAAGACTTATCTCAAATATTGCGACATCCATTGTGACTTCAGACAAGCAGACGATTTAGCCATAGACATAGACTTTGAATTTGGGGCCTCCGAGGTGTGAAGGTTGAAAAACGAAGGTTTAAGGTTAAATTTATTGAACCATTCTTTTATAAACTTTAAAATTAAGAAGAGTGTTAATAGTAGGAAGCAAAACCTAAGATTATAATGCGTTATCTAAATTTACAATATAGAGCACCATGCTTAAACATGTGACTGAAAAACGTGCCAAAAATAATGGGGTGTAATGCCCTATAAAGGCTATACTGAAACTTGGGTCAATATTGATAAGTTTGTAAGGGTCTGAACAAAAATTCGATTGATTGCACATAAAGAGCAAGCTCCACCATAGTATAGAGGGTATATTAATTTTGTTTTTCCGTTTGTAACTCATCGAAATAATCATTTCCGACCCTATCTTGATCAGCGTAATTTCTAAGACAATCTAACACTCTAGCGTCTAAACGAGTTGAGATAGATCGCCAAAATGTTGCACAGAGTCATCTTTTGTCTGCAGTCAAGTTTGAAGATGGGATATATCGGTCCACGTTTACGCATAGCTCCCATATAAGGGTACCCCCAATTTTCCATATTTTGGGATTCTTGAGCGCGTTTTTCATCCACTTTTTCTGGTAGCCCCCACATAACGGTACCCTCTAATTTTCAGTACTTTGGGGGTTTTGATCGTATTTTTCAACCGAAATGGCTTTAATTAAGTACTTTGAGTTATTATTGTAGCAAATCTCTCCACTAAAAATTATAAATATAGGCCCATTTTTTCTGGTAGCCCCCATATAAGAGTTCCCCCCAAATTTCGGTATTTTGGGGTTCTTGAGTGCGTTTTTAACCGAATTCGCTGAACTTTGGTACATTTGGTTCTTATTGGGTGCAAAATATCTCCGCTAAAAATGAAAAATATAGGTCAATTTTTTCTGGTAGCCCCCGCATAAGGGTACCCCCAAATTTCGCTATTTTGAGGTTCTTGAGCACGTTTTTCAACCGAATTCACTGAAATTTGGTATTTTGTAGTCGTATATGGTAACAAATTTCCATACCAAAAATTATTAATATTCACCCCCTTTTTGGGGTGGTCCCCATATAACCCCCTTTTATATTAAAATAGTTACGCAATTTGTTCCGGTTTGGTTCTAAGACTCTGTTGAAATCATATCACCTGCGGAGGATATGGAGATAAAAAACTACAATGTAAAATTCGATAATTAACTATATATGAACTATAACACGTATTCAGGCCTAGCCCCTGTGTGGGAGGTACCACAAGGAGTGGACCGATATTCACCATCTTTGAACTTGAACTAAGTTTGGAAGAAATAATAAGATGTACAAAGTTTGGATGAAAATAAAATTTTCTGAAACAAATTTGGTCCAAAGAAACATGGGGTTTAGAACCAATATTTCGATGAGGCACATTATAACCGTGTCAAAGTGTATATACCCTCATTAGCCATAAAGCTGAGGCTATAATTATCTATTAAGAATTTGTGAAATTTGTATTATAGTTTACATTATGGTTTACATAATCCGTTTTTAGAAATGTCGGTGTAGGTCCACGGTATTTTCCCTATATTTTCATTTCAATTACCTATCAGTATATCTATGGTGGAGGGTATCCAACGCTTTTTCACTTGTTTTATTTTTGTTTAATATATAAAAACTGCGAATTAAAACGTGTATATACTTTTTATTAATATAGATTATTTTGTAGTCGTATATGGTAACAAATTTCCATACCAAAAATTATTAATATTCACCCCCTTTTTGGGGTGGTCCCCATATAACCCCCTTTTATATTAAAATAGTTACGCAATTTGTTCCGGTTTGGTTCTAAGACTCTGTTGAAATCATATCACCTGCGGAGGATATGGAGATAAAAAACTACAATGTAAAATTCGATAATTAACTATATATGAACTATAACACGTATTCAGGCCTAGCCCCTGTGTGGGAGGTACCACAAGGAGTGGACCGATATTCACCATCTTTGAACTTGAACTAAGTTTGGAAGAAATAATAAGATGTCCAAAGTTTGGATGAAAATAAAATTTTCTGAAACAAATTTGGTCCAAAGAAACATGGGGTTTAGAACCAATATTTCGATGAGGCACATTATAACCGTGTCAAAGTGTATATACCCTCATTAGCCATAAAGCTGAGGCTATAATTATCTATTAACAATTTGTGAAATTTGTATTATAGTTTACATTATGGTTTACATTATGGTTCACATAATCCATTTTTAGAAATGTCGGTGTAGGTCCACGGTATTTTCCCTATATTTTCATTTCAAGTACCTATCAGTATATCTATGGTGGAGGGTATCCAAAGTTCGGCCCGGCCGAACTTTACGCTTTTTCACTTGTTTTATTTTTGTTTAATATATAAAAACTGCGAATTAAAACGTGTATATACTTTTTATTAATATAGATTATATACATTTTTCCTTTTAAATATACATTCCATCCTACAGACATCATTAAAACTTAAACAAAGTTGATACACCCTTCTAAGTAATGGTGGTGCTATTTTATTTTTCACATCTGTATATTGTTAATACTTAATGATGGCAATCGGCACAACAGTTATTTTTTTTTCACTATACACAGAATATTTTACACATGCAATTGAAATGGATATTTCGAGAACATTCTATATGTTATTTCTTCAATCGTGCACAAAAATTGGTGTTTTTTCCACAATTATTTCATTCCTTCAAAGGTTCTATTTAGTTTCGTTATCTGATAACAAAACCAAACAACCACTATAAATTCCTGGAAATATTGTCAATTTCTATTTTAACAAAAGATTGGTTTTCTAATGCATGTAGAAATTGACGCAGCCGGTAGGATTCGAACCTACGCTCCCAGAGGGAATCTGATTTCGAGTCAGACGCCTTAACCACTCGGCCACGACTGCTTGCGCAATTGACCTTTCAGCAACCTTCGGCGTGCAGGTCTACAGAATTATGAAATTATTAAATTTTCTGTTGCTGCCTCTTCTTCACGCTCATATAACTTATCAATAGAAAATCTAAAACAAAAATCCATTCATGAGCTAAAAATATAACCAGCGGCAGCTGCTGCTCTCAACAATTTTGTTCACACATTGCACAGGCATTTCATTTTGAGTGAGAATCAACCGGAGGGGAATCACTTTCACATTTCACTCTTTTGGCTGGTGAATTTTTCTCTTCAGTGTCCAAATATTTTTCCATCAGCGAACCACATGTTTCTCGAAACTCATTTTTCCCGCTTACTTTTGAAACCACTAAATGGGTAACCCCGAACATTTTTTTAATCGCACCTAAATAAAGTTAAGGTCCCATTTTAGGTATTTTCAAAGTCCTAGGCACACATTTTCTACAAAAGTAGTTGTAATGTGGCATCCTCGATTATTCAGAGATCTTAGCCGAATTTACCATCCACACTAGGTATGACCATCCCCATATAAAAATCCCGGGCGATAGGTAATTATACTTCAAACCAATTCATAACAAAAATTTAAATCTTTTAAACTCTACTCTAACAACTATTCGCTCCTCCTCATTTCACATAAATTATTCAATTATTAATTCCTTCCGGATGCAATTGTATTTGTACACCAAAATCTTCTTGAGTCATTTCCTTACATTTTCAAAACTATTTTGATAACAAGAACAATAAAAACAACAACGTTTGAATGTTGTGTATAGCATGAATGTCATGGATGGCAAGTGACGGCACAGAAGGATTTGCAGTTTGTTTTTAGTACACAATCTTCTGTTTGTTATACGCTGGCTGACATTCCCAAAACGTTTTAAGAATTCAACACATCTATTATTTATCGTTAGCAAACAGACAAATAAATATGGGCCGGATAGGTGTGCTTCGGCTCCAAAACGGTCTATAGATAACGTTGTTATTGTTGAGTTGTTTACTAAAACCATATGAGTGTCTTAGCTGTTTTACTATTTGCTTCATAGTAGTCGGAGGTTGTATAACCCAGTGAAGATATTTGAAAGAACTACTGTAAATTATAGTAAGGAAGGATAATTTTAAAACAATAGATATAGATTCCTGGGGTTCCACCGATAAATAAACCGCAACTAATAACTTGTACTATGGACAAGTTATTACAGGGTTGAAAAATCCCGGTGTACCAAATTACAGTCAATTATAATTGGAATTGGAAGCAAACTTACGTATACGCAATCAATGTAGGAATTTCCGGTAATTATCAAAAAAAAAAAATGAAATTTGTATGCATGTATGTATGTATGTTTTGGCGTAGCCTCCATATAAAGTCCCGCCGCATCTCTGCCGCATTTTCCAACTGAAAAGGATTTAATCTGGGATTTTGATTGCTGGTATATAACTGAGATGAAGATCCCGCCGAATTTTTGATATTTCGAGGTTATTAGCCGCAATTGTCAAACGAAAAGGCTATAATTTGGCATTATAGGTTCTTGGTTATTTGGTTACTACTTACTTCTCCCAAGAACATATTCAATATAGATCAATGTTCGTTTGTATACATGCAGAATTCCCGCTTAATGTTTGCTGTGTCAACGTGATCTATGTAGATGAACCTATTTTAATTAATACATTCACATTCTAAAATCAAGGAAAACTTTCGTGTCAAATTATGTACATATGAGAATTATGCATTTGTAAATCTGCTGAGGCACAGCCAGAGATTGTCCGTATGACGAATTTTAAGAGTTTCGACTATCAAAAAGGTGTAAACGTCATATACTTGTATAAAATGTAATAAATGTAGTAAACGTCATTTAGTAGTGTTGGCGGTTTATTCGGGGTACCATTTGTATTTTGTTTTTGTCAGGCTGAATCCCAGTTTGTTGTTTTTATTAAAAAACAACTATTTATTAGTGGGTAATGTATGGCATTGTTTGACGAGGGGTAAGACAGGGAAGACTATAGTTTCGGATCACGTCACTGATCCTCACCAGTTCAATATTACCACCATATACAGTTATTTATTATTTCTAAATATATCTGACTATTTCTTACTAGAACTGATAAAAAATTCAAACATTTTTTGACGGAACATCTCCGGGCACAGCGGTCTATCCAAAATTACATATCAATCGGACACACGTTGATTATTTGTAGCACCATTTGCATGCAGTCGGTGTTAACGACAGATATATCTGGGAGAGAACTTTATCTAGGCATTGTAAATATTATAGATTGTTCAAATCTAACATTATTTTGGCCTAATATGAGATTTATAAATATTGAAAATGTTTACCCATTGTGTGTTAGGTACCAGAAGGAGTGGACCAATGGATCGGATTTTCGTATTTCATCTTTGCTTGGTAAAGGTAATAGGTTGTGCAAAGTTTGGTTCAAATCGGATAGCCCGTTTTGGCCATTTTTGGGGGAGGTACCTGAAGGTGTAGGTAGACCAAAGGGTCTCATCTTCGTACTTGATATAGGCTTGGTGAAGATAATTGGTTGTGCGAAGTTTGGTTCAAATCGGACATTCCATTCGCCTAATATATATATATATATATATATACTAGAGGGCCCGGCAAACGTTGTCTTGCCTAACAATATTTTTGATGTATAATTTTCGGCATTTTAGGTTGGTTTTATACCCTCCATCATAAGGTGAAGTGTATATATTTTTTTAACATCTTGGTAATTATCATAGCACACATAGGGTAACATTACAAAACTGAATTTGATGTTTATGAGTGAGTTTTGTTGTTCCCTCCACGATTTAAGATATACATTTTATATTTGCACATACATTTGTACTACTCATAAGATGGCCTAGCGTTGTCCTGCCCCTGTATTCTGTAAATTTTTAACAACATTCGATATTGTCTATTTTACAACAATTTCATTTGTTAGTTTTATTGTTTTTACAATAACAAAAGAAATTTAAACAATATCGAATGTTGTTAAAAGCTACAGAATAGGCCTACTGGTGAAACACGACACCTCCCCTGTTGGCTAATTCTGGCCAATTGCTATCTTCAAACGGTACAGTTGTTGGCAGTAGAGATCAGAATTTAGCGTTTGGCCATATGAAAGCAACTCATAATAAATAATCCCATTCCAGTCCCACCAAATGCATAGCAGAACCTTCCTGGTCGTTAGTCCTGGTTTGGTCACCGTTTGAGGTGCTTCACCGCTCTTTGACCACGATCGTTTTTGCATTGGGTTATCGTATGTGATCCATTTCTCATTTCCAGTTACCATCCGTTTTTAAAAATAAGAGTATCTCATTCCGTTTGGTCAAGACTTCGCAGATGGAAATTCGATCCATTTATTTTTTCTGTTAATTGGTGAGGCACCCAACCATTGAGCTTCTTTTTGAATCCAGCTTTGTGTGAATGGTTTAATTTTTAGCTCCTGGATGATGTTACGACATGCCTGTAAAATTCGATCGTTCCACCGGTGTAATGGTTTTTTTCCCAAACCTAATATTAGGGATACTTATTGGGCAGAAATTCTCCCTAATTAGAATTTTCCATATTGACTCAAGTATTCGGATATCCGCATCTAACGGCATCCCTTAATATTCGGTGTTTGGCTGCAATGTTATGTTCGCCCAAGGTTTCAAATATCCTATTATTATTATTTTCAAGAAGAATAATCTAGGGCACGTGTCTTAGAATCAGAACTCTTTCTGAATCTTCCGATTTTCATCCTTACATTTGTTCCAAAATGTACGTGAATTTTATGGAAAACGTGTACATACAATGATCGCGAATTCATCTCAATTATTGTTTTGCATTCTCAGAAAAAAAGTTGCGTTACAATGCCAATTGAATAAAATAAAATATTTTGAAAATTTTCAATATTTGACAAATGAATATTTTTTTTCAAATATTGTTTTTCATAATATTTTTTCTTTTTTGCAAATTTTTCGCGATTTTTAAATTTTTCTCACCTTTTAAACCTTCCCTGAAGCTCTACGAATATTTTAAGACTAAGATAAGAAAAATCCGTTCAGCCGTTCTCGAGTTTTAGCGAGACTAACGAACAGCAATTCATTTTTATATATATAGATAATTATAGAAAATGTTGACTCTTTATTGGGAATGTACAAGAAGGGGTGATCAATGATCAGACTTGGTGAAGATAATATATTGTGCAAAGTCTTGATAAAGATAATATATTATACAGAGATTGGTTCAAATCGGATAGTCCGCTCGCATGATATTATAAAATTACCGTTTAACACAATTTTCTTTATTTGTGGGAGAGGTACCAAAAGGAGTGGGAACTTGAACTAAGTTTGGAAGGAATATCACGATGTGCAAACCCACGGACATTTGTACATCGACTCCAAATTGTCTAAAACGGATTTGGTCCAAAGAAACAATGTTTCTGTAACCAATATTTTGATGATTTGTTATCAGAATTTTTCATGACCTAGAATATATAGGGGAGACTAGGGCACATTTGGTACTTTTTTGACTTTTAAAGCAATATTTTCTACCGGCGGACGTTGACATCTCAAGACCACACACAATATGAAATAGCTTTTTTCTATAGCATTTTCGTCTATAGAAGCTCGTTTGGACTTATATATGAAATTTTTATACAGCACTTTCTGTATATAGCCGAATGTACCCCACCACTCTAAAATGCCGACACATAACACACAACTACGTTGTCAGAGTATTATAGCTTTGTGCAGCCCCAAATCTTTAAGTATACCGAACGTCATATCTCGATTAGCTGAGTCGATCTAGATATATGTGTTCGTCCGTCTGTCCATTATAATTTGTAAACACGATACAGGCCACAGTTATGGACAAATTATCAGGAAATTTTGCATGTATGATGGGTTCTGGCCTATGAAGACAGCCATTGTTTTTGGTAAAGATCAGTTAATATTTAAGGGATGAAATGGACCAAAAAAATTATTTTTGTCTGATTTTCTGGGCGCTCCAGAGGCCGCAATTATGGCCCAAACATCCCACTTTCATGAAGAGGGGATCGGTCCAAGAATAATCATGACTGTTTTGATAAAGATCGGTCAATATTTATAGGGTCAAATGAACCCTGACTTTTGTGTGACCTCTAGTCGGTCAAGAGGGTGAAAATAGTCTAGTCGGTCAAGAGGGTGAAAATTGATGCCTATGGATCAGAGCTAGTGGTGTACAATGAACCCTCTTATTGTCAAAATACGTGTCAAAACTATCTAAAATATGAAGACGGGGGTATCAATAAATGGGGGACCAATATAGGATATTTTTTGGGGAAGACTTGGTACCATTGGTATGAGAACCCAAAATACAATGCTATGCCTAAACGTGGACCGATATAGCTCAATATCAAACTTGACCTACCTGCAGACAAAATACAACTCTATGCTAAATTTTGGCGACATATCTCCAGTCATTCGGAAAATTACAACAGACATACGGACATGGCTAGATCGTATTATAATTTAACAATGGTCAAGAATATATACTTTGTAGGGTCTAAAATCCGTATTACCATGAGTAACAAACAGAGTGACAAAATGGCAGGGCTATATAACTTGACTCACATAATGTCAAAATCGAAAAAGAACATTTATCATTTTGTTGGGTTACTATCTCAACAGCAACTACAACAAAACATACTTACACATGATAACGTTGATTATTTACTTACAAGCACACAACACACATACTACATATGCACCTCCCCGATGAGACGTTTTCAGCATTGCATTTACCATTTGTTTTTACTCACTCATTCGTTGGGCCTCCCAAAAACAATTCTCTATTCTGCTCTGCACCGAATATCGTGTGAATAATTAATCGTTCAATTGGTTTTTAACGCCACATAAAGTTGACGTTTGTCTTACTCGGAGCAGAAGAAGTCAGTGGCAAACTATGCCATTCTCGACAGTCTGTTTGTCTATCATTCAGGTTGCTGTTATAATTTTCACCCCCCGAAGAATTTGTGGATTTCTTCTTCGTTCATTTCATGGAGATTATCAACATTTTTAATATCATTGACGTGTTGTAGTCTCATTTGCCCGTCTTTATTCGTTTATAATTCTCAATGGTTTTGAGTGAAGCCGGTTATGGTGGTTATTTTCATTTCAATTTATGCCCGATGCGGTTGCAATTCATGGAATACCAGTAGTGATAGGTTGTACGAAATGCAGATGCCTACGAAGAAACATCATACAGTAGTTTTCGTTTATAGTCCACAACTATAGTTGCACAACTTTTGTGGACTATAAGTGAATTTGGACTATATCCGAATTTCGTTTTAAGTCCATTACTGGATTATAACTGAATCGTGATATAATACACGTCATGGACTATACACAAAACATGTACTTTTCTAAATAAAATTTAAGTTTATTAAAACAAATTCATATATTTAATAAGTTATTGTTTAAACAATAACTTATTATTTTTTTCATATTATTTTCATTTCATATTATTTTCTTCATAGTCTTTCAATAATTTTAATTTTTTCTCCACACTCAATGTAACGCGCGTACCCATTTTCACAACTTCTATGAATCTAGCAATTTTTGACATTTATAAATGTTGCCAGAAATCCAAATGCCATTCAAGTTCAAAAAACTGGGTGGCCTATATGAAAATTTCAAAAAACAGGTGCCAGAAATCCAAATGTCATTCAAGTTCAAAAAACAGGGTGGCTTATATGAAAATTTTTTCTATGCAATATTAGTTTTGCATGCACAGAAAATGTGGCCTATAAACGAAAATGGACTATAGGCGAAGTAGACTATAGAACAAATAATTTGTATGAATTTGGAAGAAAAATGTCAGTAAATAGTACTTTTTTCGCTTATATCCGTTTTTGGCCTTTAAGCGAAATGGACTATAAGCGAAAACTACTGTAGTAGTAAGTACCAGATATAATTGCCAATTCATGTAGAAAATATTCATTCACTTATACAAATAGTATTTATGTGACATTTTATTTGACGTTGAATTTGTATTATGATTTAGTTATGGTAAACTTTTTCTTTAATTTGGTTTAAAATAATGTGGGGACCTAACTCATTGTTGATTATTTTCTACGATTTTCAATGGGCTGGCGAATGAAATATACATTTTGTTGGTTTGTAAATTTACATACATTAATTTTTAGATGGAAATGGTATACAGTATATCGGTAAACCCAAATTTTCGGTATTTTGGAGATTATGGACCTGGTAATATTATGTGAGGTTTTATTTTTTAGGTATCACCCATTTAACTTCCGAGATTTCGATTTTTTAGGGAGTTTGGAATTTATATTTTGGATTGGGGTAGAAAGTCTGTCTACCAAATATATGAATATTGCTCCATGCAGTAAGGGAGCAGAGCAACGTTCAAAAGATATATCTTGAAAATGTAATACATTCAACATATAGTGTCATCGATTATTCCCAAAATTTAAACTCCAAACGAAAATAGGCTTCAAATAATCTATACTAATAAAGGGGTAAAGTGATTGACTGACTTAACGATTAATCAACGCCCAGGCGAAACGGCTGAAGCTAGAATGAAAGTATTAGGTTGTCCCATAAGTTTCTTCCGCGCCACGCTATGGATGAATCTGATTGGCGCTTATCTCATAGCCTTTTATGGCATCGGTTACAGCAGTCGTCTTTCAAAGTAAGTTTCGTTGGTGACAAAGCCTCTTTTAAAATATTTTCTGTCCCATTCTATATGGAGAACCAAAGGAATCATTTACGGCATGTTATGAACCTTCATGCTTTTAAATAGGCAAAGGACGCTGCAAACGAGATTTACACCGTTTACGACCATTAGGACCGTCCGCAATTGGTTTATGAAATTTAGAGCCGGCAATTTGGATTTGCAAGATGAAGACCTCGCTGAAAATCCGCGAGATAGTGGATGACACTAACATTCCCATGATATAGGCATTTGATCAAGATGGGATATGGAAATCGGTATGAAAAGGTAAGAAACTTATGGAACAAGTTCAAATGGTACCGAATTTAATATAATGCGGTACCATTTGAATTTGCAGAAACGGTAGAGCTAGAATTCTTAATTCTGAAATGAGGGTCATTGATTGATATTAGAATAGATGTAGCAAAGGATTTTATACATTCGAGGTATAAGCATCCAAAAAGTACTAAAATGTACTAAAGTTGGTACAATTTCGCAGGATATGAATGGATAGAGCTAAAGACTTGAAATTTTGGAATGCGAATTAAGTTTGAGAAATAGGGTCGATATATGGAGGTGGTTTTGAAAGAGTTTCATATACATGAAGATGTACTTTACTGTACAAATTTGGTACAATTTGAATGTAGAGAAACGGATGAAGCTGGGATCCTAAAATTTTAAATTGACATTACCGTAGTTTTGGAAATTTATACCTATGACTTCGAAATGTACTAAATGGTGCTATATTTGGTACAATTTGGATATGAGTGAACCGATGAAGCTGCAACAATGAAATTTGGAAATAAGATTAGTTCTGCATTGTAGAATTGAGGTATGTTATTAATGTTGGAAATACGTACTTATGTGTGCCAAATTTGGTACAATTTGAATTTTGGTTGAGCCAATATAGCTGGAATGCTGAAATTTGGAGTTAGGATCACTGTTGAGGTGTAGGATTGGGGTAAGTAGTTTTGGAAATTTCTTTTAATGTGTACTAAATGATACTAAATTTGGTACAATTTTGATTTAGGTGAACCGATAGAGCTGAAACACTGAAATTTAGAAATAAGATTATTGTTGGAGTGTAGATTTGGATTCAGAGATGGAATAGTAAACATTTGTAATGCAGAATTAAAGTATGTAGGTAGTTTTGTGAATTCGTACTTATGTGTACTATATGGTACTAAATTTAGTACAAATTGAATTTTGGTTGAAATTTTGATGTTTTGTTAAGATTTGGGTGAACCTATAGAGCTCGATTTAAGGAATTTGGAATTAGTTTTGGAAATAAGTACTACAAAATAACGAAAGGTAATAAATGATACCAAAATAAGTATGTATAGAGCATGATTTGTGTTGCGATGAGAATTGGTGTGAAGTGTTGAGATATGGAGGTAGTTTTGGAAATACGTACTATAAGGTAACAAAGGAACTAAATGATGCTAAAATTTAAATTATGGCAAATATTGTGAATATAAAATATTTAGACATGTTTAAATAATTCTCACATTCGCTAACGAAGTAGCGTGCATATGCTAGTTTTAACTACAATTCATAACAATGATTTAAACAAGGTTGGTTTTAGTATAGCATAGGCTAGGTGGTAGTGTGTTCGTCCAACAGTATGAGGGTGCCATGGTTCAAACACCAACGCCGCTGCCGGCGTGTTGTTTTGTGTGCTGTGGCTAGCTCGGTAGAGATATCAACCAAAGAAGAGTTTTTATTGATATTGTGGGGAGCCAGCCTTTGTTATGATTAATAGATAAGAAATATTTGAATTCTTGTTGCTTACTGTGTTCTGTTCTAAAAATAGAAAAACAAATAATAAGCCAAAACAAATGTTTCATTATGAAAAATTCAAATTTAAAAGAGAATTCTGGAAAATGGGGTTAAATAAATTAAAAACAACAACAATAATCATGTTCCATTAATAAATGGTTGGAAGGGTTGGAAACTGGTTCCAAAGTAGGTAAAGAGTTTGAGCTTGAATAAATTTGTTCTATAAATAGAATAAAAAACAAACACTCAACTCAAGCAAGCACAACTTATCCAAGCGCAGATACATTCCATTTTCACCAACTTAATATTTCAATATTTAAATTAGATGTTGTTTAATTCTAATTATTGGAAGTTCTAAGAATTTTTTCCAAAATAATACATTCTATTCTAAAAATAAGTGAGGCTATAAACATCCAAGAAAACAGAGGCGTCGGTGGTGTAATGGTCAGCATAGTTGCCTTCCAAGCAGTTGATCCGGGTTCGATTCCCGGCCGACGCACACTTTTTTAAAACCTCCAATAAATCGGGGAAAATAATAACTAAGTAAAATCGCGTACAACGTCAAAATTGGTCGCTATAAACGATATATCGTTATAAACGATACAAATAAAGGGCAGAACTTTTTTCTGGACTTTTGGATAAGTAATTATAACCAATATGTCGTTATAAATAGTGTCGTTGTAAACGATTTTGACTGCACATTATTCAATTTTGAACTCATAATGACGCTACCCATTATGTGTCCCAACTCATGCATTGCAAATATTCCTAGTTTGTTTGGTATACTTGGATTTATCGGTCCATCTATTGGAATATTCCCAATATTCGGTATTTTGGAGATTTTCAACTAAATTAGCTGTAATGTTTTATTTTTAGAACCATTTAGTACACATTTGTAGAAATTTCCTTCCTACGTAACCCAATACTATACCCCAACAGTGATCATAATTCCAAAATTCAGGATTGCAGCTCTTTGGTTCACCCAAAATTGAAATAGTACAAAATTTAGTACACATAAGTACGAGTTTTCCCAACTACCAACATACCTCAATTCTACAATGCAGTAGTAATCTTATTTCTAAATTTCAGTTTTCTAGCTCTATCGTACTTTTAGTACTTTTCATACTCAAGAGTACAAATATCAAAACATACCTACATATGCCAATCCTACAATTCCATCCGTTTTTCAAAATTCAAGTAGTACCAAATTTAGTACAGTTTAGTACTTTTTGTACACACGGATATACACTTTCAAACCCATCTCCTTGTATATACTTCACTTTTCAAATTTAGTTCACATTGCAAATCTCAAGTTTTTAGCTCTATCCAATTATGCGATACCGAATTTAGGGCATTTTAGTACTTTTCGGATACTTGTAGATACGAATTTCCAAAAAACTCTTTGCTACATCTATTCTACACTCCATCAGTGACTCTCATTTAAAATTTAAGAATTCTAGGTTCGCCAAATGCAAATAGTACCACATTTAGTACTTTTAGTGCCTTTGGACCAAATTTCAAGATTTCAGTTTCAGCCGTATCGTCTGGACGTTGATGAATCGTTATGTCAGTCAATCATTTTACTCTTTTATTGGTATGGATTGTCCCCTATTTTCGGAGTGTCCTCTATTGTCGGAGTGTACGAAGTCGTAGTGGGAATGTAAATTTTTTTTATAACAAAAATTATAACATTCATCGGTGGATAGATGTGCAGATTTGAACTATAGCACTGGTATAAAACCCATATTTTGAAATAATTACATTTTACTTGTGTCTGCAAATCTTCCATTACATCATATTCTACAACATTGATAGGTGTAATAGACAACGTGGAAACTGAAATTTTAGTTTAAGGTAGGTCGGTTAAAAGGCCCAGTCAAATTAGAAAACCAATTAAAATGGATTCTATCGCCCGATTTCTTTTACTTTTTAAAACCCGGGAAAATTCGATTTGCGTCGTGCAATTTCAAGTAGCATTCCGGACTGCTATATGTATAAACATTTTTAACTTGGGTCCCTATTACCGACACACGACGGGGATCTAGTGTGTTATAGTTCCCTTAGGAGTGTGTAAGGGCTCCTATAAAGCCAGACATTCATATAGCTCAAATCTCCTGTAAAACTTCCAGAAGCCAGGTGCGTCGGTGGTGTAATGGTCAGCATAGTTGCCTTCCAAGCAGTTGATCCGGGTTCGATTCCCGGCCGACGCACAGCTTTTTATAAGATGAGGTATTTTGTTTGTTATGTTATACCTTGAAATGAAAATCCCATAGAATTGTACCTCTAAATTTTGTACCTCTAAAGAAAACACAATTTCCGAATAACATTGACTGTTCGATGTGTGCCTCATAAAATGTACATCCAAGAAAATATTTATTTAAGAATATTTTTCAAGGGCCAACTGAGGCGTGGATTTATTAAAGAATATTTTTCAAGGGCCAACTGAGGCGTGGATTTATTAAAGAATATTTTTCAAGGGCCAACTGAGGCGTGGATTTATTAAAGAATATTTTTCAAGGGCCAACTGAGGCGTGGATTTATTAAAGAATATTTTTCAAGGGCCAACTGAGGCGTGGATTTATTAAAGAATATTTTTCAAGGGCCAACTGAGGCGTGGATTTATTAAATAATATTTTTCAAGGGCCAACTGAGGCGTGGATTTATTAAAGAATATTTTTCAAGGGCCAACTGAGGCGTGGATTTATTAAATAATATTTTTCAAGGGCCAACTGAGGCGTGGATTTATTAAAGAATATTTTTCAAGGGCCAACTGAGGCGTGGATTTATTAAAGAATATTTTTCAAGGGCCAACTGAGGCGTGGATTTATTAAAGAATATTTTTCAAGGGCCAACTGAGGCGTGGATTTATTAAAGAATATTTTTCAAGGGCCAACTGAGGCGTGGATATGTTTTCGATATTTACCCATCATAAGGTAAATGTGTGCCTCATAAAATGTAGATCCAAGAAAATATACATTTCACCAGACGGATATAAATAACCTTCATATAAACTCCTTTAAATTATATCCAAAAATAAATGATTTTTAAAATAAAAAATTCACCCTTCAATTCAAAACAATCTATTGGAACGCCAAATGCAGAGGCGTCGGTGGTGTAATGGTCAGCATAGTTGCCTTCCAAGCAGTTGATCCGGGTTCGATTCCCGGCCGACGCACATGTTTTGCCAATGTTTCAAAAGTCGATTGAAAAATTCGCAATTCTAAACCTCAATAAAAATAGAAATTGCGGCTTAGAGTCAATTTGCGAGAATACTTTCTTCTCCGGTTTTTGGAAATTTGTAACACTTGGATAAGTCTGATTAAAAGAAGATAATGAAATGGGGTTTTGTATTATTTCTAAAATAAAGCTATGTATCAAACCCCTTTTTTAAAATATATATTTTTTTGAAATGTCAAGCAACAGCAATAAATTGAAAATAACTTCTGAAAACTCTGCTTTTCAGGTGCGTCGGTGGTGTAATGGTCAGCATAGTTGCCTTCCAAGCAGTTGATCCGGGTTCGATTCCCGGCCGACGCACACTTTTTTGACGTTTTTTCCACTTTTATTATTGAGTATTGTTAGTTGCTTTATTTCAAATCAAACAAAAAGTGTGCATACTTTTCAATAAAGTAATATTTGTTTTAAAAAATACATATTCGATAGTTAAAAATTAATTTAAAAAAAATTAAAAACAGGTAAATATTTTCACCGCAGTCATCAATCAGCTGCGGTGTCCGAGTGGTTAAGGAGATGGACTTGAAATCCATTGGGTTCTACCCGCACAGGTTCGAATCCTGTCCGCAGCGATAGGTTTTTTATACATACGATATTTATTAACAAAACACTTAAAATAATACCAACGTAATATTGTCTTAAAATATTCGAGAATAGGTCCATAGATGTAAACAACTTTGTTGCTTTTTTAACTTTAGAAATTTGATCATTGAACTTTGACCCAGTTTCAAAACTTCCACAGTAGATCTTTACATTTCAATTGAGATAAATAAAAATATATCGCTGCGGACAGGATTCGAACCTGTGCGGGTAGAACCCAATGGATTTCAAGTCCATCTCCTTAACCACTCGGACACCGCAGCTGTTATCATCGGTTACAATCTGCTTAATAAATAGTTTCGGATTACATTTGCTAATTTGAATATTAATGTTATTAATATCACGATCACTGTAAAGTTAAGATTTTTCTTTTATGTCAGGAAAAAAATCATGTAGTCAATTACCGCATTGATTAGAGTATGCAAATGTAGCCATGTTCGTTCATCCGTATATATGTTTGTCGACATCACGCTGGGATCTTGGTGGTTTAAAACCTATATGACCCATATTGGGGAAACTTAATAGGTTGAGCACATTCTCCGATAGTGCAATATAGAAAGTGTATTCGAAAGTGAGAGTTTCCGCCCTGCTTCACTTATTATACCCTCCACTATAAGGTGGAGTACATATAAAATTATTCCGTTTCGATCACCTCGAAATATTCGTTGGAGAATATCATGGAGAATTCTATTCGTGGATCAGATTTCTTGTCGATTTAGTCATGTCGCTATAGCTCGCCTTATTGAAGAACTGTGAAATTTGGCACATACATTGCTATTACTAGGATTTTACATAAACTTTGGGACACTTTTTAGGATCTGTACTGTATCGGAACTCGTACAGTACCCCTCGAATTTCGATATTTTATTATTTGTTATTTTGGATTCTCCCTGGGTATAAAATCTCACTACAAAAATAAATGTCAATATTGGAAATGTCATATAGTTTGTGTGTTTTGGGCACGATTTTTAACCGAATTGCCTTCAATCTAATTTTTCAGGTTGCCATGGGGGTGTCACGTTGGTATACTCATATATAACGGTACCGACTCATTTTCGGTATATTTTATGGACAATATAGCTGGCGCCCCATTTTCAGTATTTTGAAGATTTATAACCGATTGTTCTCATTGAAGTGACTATAATTTGGCAAAACGGGATATTGAAGGGTATGAACGGATATGAACCTAGCATCTATAAAACGGTACCGACTGATTCAAATATATCTCAATAGAAGATAACCTCTCAGCAAATGATCCAATCAGCTGCAACCGCAGAGATGTAATGAATTCAAATGGGAAAACTTACTAAGTTGACCAGATCAGACACCTATATCTAAATTTGACCGATTTTCACGAAACTTAACACACATCATTCTAGACTTAATTGAGTACGTTAAGGCAAATTTCGAACCATTTACATTTTTCAGCTATACTTAGTACTAACACGTACGATAGTTTTACATGTTATACCTTCACCAAACCATATCAGCGAACGCCTTATTTCATTGCGTTGGTTGACATTGACATAATGACAGACCAACGAAAAATATTTAATAATTTTCTGCGACTAAATAGTATATTTGAAGTGTCATTACGATATATTACATAACGTTTAAGTCCTACCTCCACGGCAAATTAACACCTTTAATTTTCTGCATGACGGAACCCCCCTACCAAATGACAAAATGTTTACACACAATTTATGTCATTCGTATCACAAGGTATGTACATGAATGTCGTTCATGTAAATTCCGATAATATTGCTGTTCGGTCTACCTTCCCCTTTTTCGCAAGGTATAGGATAAAAACATATAATAATAAAAAAAAAACTAAACAAAAAAGTCCAGCCAATGCGTAATAACTGTAATAATTGATTTATTAAAAAAACGCAACGCGTTTTGGCTGTTTTTCTGTTTCTGTTATTATAAAAATTTCAAGCATTTCCAAACATGTTTCAGAAATGTATAATGATAAAAGTTTAATAGCATGCATTGGGGTTACGCATGCTCTTTCGAAGGGGGAATTTGCAGGATGGTTGTAATAAACAGCGGGTTATTCTTTTACATGACTCGAGCCAACTAAAACTGAATTTCATTCTAGGTGCCACACTATATGGCAGATGTGTGTCCAAGGTATGAATGATAATTTAATGTTGTTTTTGAAAATGTTTCATTAGCTGTATTATTTGCGTACAGTGGTTGCGAAGACAATTTTACCTTTATATGCAGATCGAAGAACTTTGCTATGAATTTCAACATGCCACAAATTAAGGCGGACTTTTGTATGGGACTACTCAAGGAACCTCAACCTAAATTTAATCATTTCTGATTGAATACGATATGCCAAATTACAGCCACGTCGGTGAGAAATGCAGCTTCAACCTTCAAACTGTAGCAAATGGGCTGAATCCTTTATCAAAATTTTTCTGCAAAGATATTTTTCACCCTCCAAAAACCTGGAATACAAAAGTGCGGCTAAGACCTTCAAAATATCGAAATATTTATACGATGCTCTATATCGAAATTTTTCTGCAAAGATGTTTACCAACCTGCAAGATACCGAAATGTCATATTATACATCTATACAACCCTAATTTTACTAAAGGTATCACCAGTTCATATCAGCAGTTTAAACATATGACACTGGAATGTAAATATTTACAATGTTTACTTTTAAGGATATTAGGATATAAGAAAATAAAATTAAGATGATCCCGTTATTTTTGTTTATAAGTAGCAAAATTTTGTAAATAACATCAATTAAGTTTTTACTGCCGATTTGTTGGCACAAACAAAACATATCTTTTGTTTGTACTAATAAGTACAGTTTAAAGAAAATAGCATAAGGCACTTTTAAGTGTCTGCTACCTTCCAAGTTTTATATCGCCAGTGACGTTTTTAAAGCGCCGGCGAAATTTCAAAACTTCCCGCATACACCAATCTTAATTCCAATCAAATTTCGGGATTACTCTAAATTACCGGTTTACTCTAAATCTATTTAGTGCACAGAAGTATGAATTTCCAAAATTATTTACATACTTCCATTCCACTCTCTAACAGTAATATTAATTCCAAATATTTAGTATTCCAGCTCTATCTCTAACAGCTCTATCGTATACAAAAGTACACATTTCCAAAACTATCTACATATCCCAATCCTATTCCCCAACAGGTATCCTAAAATTCAAATTGTACCAAATTTAGTACTCTAGTACTTTGTATCGAATTTAGTACCTACCATTTTGTACCCATAAGTATATATTTCCAAAACTACATCCATATCCCCAATGCAACACTCAAACAATAACCTTATTTCCAAATTTCAATCTTCCAGCTCTAACGGTTTACCTAAATCCAAACTGTACCAAATTTATTACCATTTAGTACACACTATTATGAATTTCCGAAAATTCCTACATAGCCCAATTCTACACCTTAACGGTGATCCTAACTCCAAATTTCAAGATTCCAGCTCCATCGGTTCACCTAAAATGCAAATTGTACCATTTAGTACCCATGAGAATGAATTTCTAAAACTACATCCATACCCCAATTCTACACTCCAACAGTAACCCTATTTCCAAAATAGTGAAACAGTAACCCTATTTCCAAATTTCAGGATTACACCTCTATCGGTTTACCAAAAGTCAAATTGTACCAAATTTAGTACCATTTAGTACCCATAAGTAAGAATTTCCAAAACTCCATTCATGCTCCAATCCTACACTCCAAAAGTAACGTTATTTCCAAATTTCAGTGTTCCAGCTCTATCGGTTTACCCAATTGTAATTATCGTACGATTTAGTACCTTTTGTAAATATAAGTAAAAAATTTCCAAAACAACCTACATATTCTAATTCTACAAATTTCAGGATTTCTCGAAATTCAAATTGTACCAAATTTAGTACTGTTTAGTACTTTTCGTATACATGAGCACACACTTCAAAACCACCTCATTATATCGACCTTACTTATCAACCATGATTCGCATTCCAAATTTCAAGTTTTTAGCTCAATCCGTTCACATGCTATGAAATTGTACCAAATTTGGTACATTTTAGTACATTTCCGATTCTTATAGTTCGAAAAATCCTTTGTCAATGACCCTCAATCCAAAATTCAGAGTTCTAGCTGTACCGCTTGCCGAAATACAAATGATACCATAGCTTGTACTTTTTAGTACTTTTCGTTACGTTCTACTACGAATTTCGAAAAACCCAGCCTTCTCTGTCACCTTTGGACCAAGAGTGACCATCACCCAAAATTTCAAGATTGTAGCTTTAGTCGTTTCGTCTGGTCTTTGATAAATCCTTAAGTCAGACAATCACTTTACTCTTTTATCAGTTTATATTGTTCTGCTGTAAAGTCTCGTAATGCTAATACAAATTTATTTAAAACTCGAAACATTTCTTTTCTACACCACTGTTCTCGATGAGGGTTCTCCCCTCAGCATGCGTCAATGCAATTTCCTTATATTACACATATTATCGAAAAAACGTATACAAATGCTGCGCACTATGCGTGTAATATACTTGTTTTTATGCGCCACTGACTGACCGGCCGACCAAGCGAACGGCTAAAATAATATGAAAACTCTGTAGAGAATTTCGAACCCTTCATAATATCTTGGCAACATGAAAATTTATGTTTACTTGACCACTAATTAAAGATAAATGTTTTCAATCTACACTAAATGTCCGGAAAAAGTCCCACCAGGGCATCGTCAAAAGGTGGAATATGTTAAGCGAATGTTTTACTTAGTGCCAAAATGATCGATTGGTAGGTAAAAGAAGGTAGTGCTGTAAAACACTAAATAAGCGTATCATGTTTATGTTCCGACATAGACATAGGAGGTAGTAAATAAATGATAACTGGTGGATAATTTAATTAAAATATCAATAATAATGGAATGTATAGAATATTGGGCTAATATGCCATGGGTAAATATGGAGGATCATATCATTTTCATGAAATTTTCCATAATAAAATCGCAAAGACTGCCTTTTGTTCCTGATAGTACCACGAATTCTATATTTGGGTTGTTGGCTAGGTTTATCTTCCACTTGTATCCAATAGAGGAAGTCACAAGGTGTTAAATTGTAGAACGATACAATTTTTCCGTCATAGAGCAAAAGATTCGTTACGTATCATAAAATATCATTAATCATCTCTCAATAGGGAGGAAGCTGAAAACGGCCTTGAGGATTTCGATTCCCGTATGGTATCGATTTACAAATGTCCGTCCGTCTTCGGCCTGTCTGGCCGGGTGGTGTGCACGATAATTCTCGAGCATGGTTAAGATTTGGCTTAAAATTAATTTCATAATATCATGCCAATGGACCATCGCATTTCAACCAAACTTTGCAAGACCTATCTAGCCTCGATCAATTCCAAAGATGAGACCAATTAGTCTGAAACATCCCTCCCTATAAAGGTTAAAAATTGTCAATATTTAAAAATACAATATTCGGCTAATGAAATGTGTGTAAAATAGATGCACCAAAGGGGGTTTTTTGGAACTTCGAACTATAAATATCCGAAATGTACTAAATTTGGTACAATTCCTTAGCATGTGAATGGGTGGAGCTTAAACATGAAATTTGAAATGCTAATTAAGGTTGAGCAGTCGGTAAAAGGAGACGGAGAGCTGGGAGACTGAACTTTGAAATTAATATTACCGTCGGAGTGTGGCGATATGTATTTAGTTAGAAATTTGTAATTATGTGTACAAAAAGAACACAATTTAGATTTTTGGTGAACCAATAGAGCTGGAATCCTAATATTTGGAAATCAGTTTAATGTTAGAGTGTAGGATTGGGGTATGGATGTAGTTTTGGTAGTTCATACTTTTGGGTACTAAATAGTATTAAATTTGGTACAATTTGAATTTTGGGTGAACCAATAGATCTGGGATCCTGAAATTTGGAGTTAGGATCATTGTTGGGGTGTAGGATTGGGATATGTAGGATGTTTCGGATATACATACCAATGTGTACTTAATTTGGTACAACTGAAATTTTTGGTGAACCGATAGAGCTGAAATCATAAAATCGGGAAATAAGATTTCCATTAGTTATATGATATTGATAGTTTGGAATGGTTTGGAAGACTGTACTAAATGGTATTAAATGTGGGTTTGGGTGATAGAGTTAGGATCCTGAAATTTAATATGTAGGATTTTGATATGTAAGGAAGTTTTGGAAGTTGATCTAATGTGTCATACTAACGTATTGAAATTAGGGCATCCCAACGTCTGTCACGTTTTATTGTAATCGGTTCAGATTTAGATACAGCTCCCATATATATTTTCGTCCGATTTTTACAAATGGTGCACCAGAGAGATTAATTTAAGCACGGAATTTTGCACAACCTATTAACATTAGTATAGCCCCACGTGCGCCAATTTTTATTGAAATCGGTTCAAATTTAGATGTAGCTCCCATATATAATATTTTTTCCTCCGATTTTTAGCAAAGAGTCAAATTTAGGCCGATTGGCACAAATTGTTGCACAAAGTACTAACTCTAGGATAGCCTGTGCAAAATTTATTGAAATCGGTTCCACATATATTTTCATCCGATTTTAAGTAGAGTAAAAAGAGTAAAATTTAGGCCGATTCCTACGAAATTTTGCACAGCGTAGCCTTACGTGATCTATTTTAATTTGTTTGGAGGCTGGAGTGATTACAACAGTCAGACATCGTCATAGGATTTTACGCTGATCAAGAATATTTATACATTATAGGGTCGGAAATAATTATTTCGATGAGTTATAAAAGGAAAAACTAACATAATATACCTGGTTGTTGATCGTAGAGATAGTCCAATTTCATGTCAATGGCCCTTCAAAAATGCGAGGTCTGTGAGGATACATATCTGGAATATACCCCAAGTGGTAAAGGAGATAATATAGCTGGCCCCGTGCGATTTTACTAGTTTCCTTATTCGTTTATTATTACATACCCACTGCGTGAAAAATGTGCTTCATTGCTGATGAACTTTTTGTTCGAAAAATTCCACGTATCGTGGAGGGCATAGATCTCTTAGCCAGTTAAGCCAGTGATATCATAGACATTTCCAAGAACCCCGAATGACAAATTACACACCATTCTCTTGGAAAATGTCCACAAATAGTATACACTCAACCTTATGTTGAAATTGAATTTAGAATATCTGAGACGATTTACCCTAATATTTTCATTTATTCCCGTAAGCCTTTTTATCTTACAGTGTGTATCATAATATTTATTGGTGCTTCTTTATAACTGTCTCCTTATATCAACAATATTTATGCCCAGTTAACATGTTAAACTGTTATCAACGTAACAAATGCCATGACCACCTCAATTTCGCATATTTTATTTAGACAATAATAGACAGGCCTGGCGTTCGTTTTTAGCTTCTCAGTTTGTTTGTTGGCGAGTCATGCATTTTATACTGCAACTACTACTGCTACGTACTTAGAAATACTGTCTTCCGTCATCATCATGCCCTGGCGCATCTATACGCGCCTCGGTCCTATCATAGTTCAGTGTACGCATTTTTTTAATAATTATGTTACTCACTAGAATAGTGTTCGTAATATTTCATAGCATAATAGGGGGAACTTGATATTTACCAGTGTCTAGTGTTCCTTGCATTTAGCCCCACCAGTCCAGTCGTTGCGTTTGTTTAATTAATATTTTCACAGCAATTATACATCTTTTTGCCAATTAAAACGTAATTGTTATGGGCGAATGGGTTTAATTAATTTATTGACGATTACCTGCCAACATAATAGGTCTTTTGTCTTAGAATTTATTTCAATATTAAATTAAGGAGAACTATTTCAAACTCTCTCATTGGTGTGAAGGTAAAAATTAACTAGACTTTATTGCAAGAATGTTGCGTTATTGTGCTTTGAGGGAGATGGTTGTGTTGGGAGTAGTTCGGTGACCTAATGAAGGGAAAATGAAGAAAAGTATAAAATACTTTAAGAAGAATATGTTCTAGACCACCTACAAAGTGAGTGAATGGAACAAGACCCGATAAAAGTGATTTTCAGTTTTCTATCATAAACATACCGAAAAATATGTGAGAAGAAAGTGAGTGAAATTCTCAAAATATTTGACAGCCAATTATTATTATTACGAAAGCCAATTATTATTAGTACGAAAATATGCTATGCAATGAGAACCTAAAATACAAAATTAGAGCCAAGTTGGTTAAAAGGTTCCAAAATCCCCAAAATATCGAATACTGGGGCTACCGAATATGGGGTCTAGCGTGAAACTCGGGTCAATGTTAATAATTTTTGGTGCGGCGATGTGGAGTGCAATGAAAACCCACAACATAAAAGTGCAGCCAATTCGGTTGGAAAACTTGTCCGAAATTCCCAATAAACCGAATAGGGGGTACCATTATAAGGGGACTATCTTGAAACTTGGGTCAATATTAATAGTTTATGGTATTTTTGGTTTTGGCGGGTTATTTGGGTTACCATTTGCATAAGCAAAATCCCAGAAACCCGAATAGGGAATACCGTTATATGGGCGCTACACCAAAACTTGGACAAATATATACCAAACATCCTAGGAATACTAGCAATGTCTGTGCAAAATTTCAGAGCTCGATCTTAACTATTGCGATCTCTCTTGTGATTTCAACATACAGACATCATTAAATCGACACTCGTTCGAAATACATATGGAAGCTATCGCTGCATCTGGGAGCTATATCGAAATATGAACCAATTTTCCTGAAACTTACCACTCATTATTCTAGACTAAATTCAGTACGCTATGTCAAATATCGTGTCAATCGAAGTATATAAAGGGACTTTGGTGCACTATTTACCATAAATCGGACAAAAATATATAAGGGAGCTATATCTAAATCTGAACCGATTTTCACGAAACTTAACACACATAACTTTAGACATAATTTAATGCGCTATGACAAATTTCGTGCAAATCTAAAGATATATAGGTACTTTGGTGGACGAATATATATAAGGGAGCTATATCTAAACCTAAATCGATTTTTCCCAATTTCAATAGGGTTCGTCCTACAAATGAGCTGTGCCAAATTTTATCTAATTCAAACATATGTACAAAGACATAGTACCTTGTACCACAGTGTGGTGAAGGTATAAAAATATATATTGGAATTTTGTTAAAAAAATCGCTTATAAATAGATATTCATGTTATTTCTATACCCACACAACTATGTTGTCATGGTATTATAGCTTTGTGTAGCCCAAGAGTTGGTAACGCCGCGAAATATTGGTTCTGGACCCACCTTTAAGTATACCGATCGGCATATCTCGACTAGCTGAGTCGATATAGACATGTGTGTCCGTCCGTCCGTCCATCGGTCCATTATAATTTGTAAACACGATACAGGCCACAGTTATGCACCAATCTTCATGAAATTTTGCATGTAAGGTCGGTTCTGGCCAATGAATACCCCTATTGGTAAAGATCTGTTAATATTTAGGGGATGAAGTGGACCAAAAACTATATTTTTGTCTGATTTTCTGGTCGCTCTAGAGGCTGTTATTATGGTCCGAACATCGGTCAATATTTAACAGATCAAATGGACCCTGACTTTCGTGTGAAAAGTTAAAAAATTGTATACTATGACGTGTATATTTACTCCTGAAGAACACAGACCCGAGAAGTTAATAGTATATCCAAGAGGATTGGTTGACCCTTAAATTGATACCAATTATATTATCGTATGTACTGAAATGTGTGAGTTACACTTAAATATTCACTGGTGCTTACGTACTCTGATATTATTTAATAACCCATTACCACACTAGAGGGCGGAAATACAGCGCTGATCGCTTTTAAATTTTCCATGAGGTTCCAGTTATGGTCAAGGACAATGCCTATAACTTTCGGAGATGATCAGATTATAATTATGGGATGCCGTGGTCCGAATACTTTTTTTTTGTTGTGTTTTTTTTTTCGAGTCGATGCCAATAATAACAACACAACTCAACACAACCCACGGTGAAGAAAATCTGGACAATTGATTAGAAGGGCTGTACTGAATATGAATAGTAATATTCGGAAAATATGTCGGTGTAAGGAAGAGATGCTGTTGAAATCTAATCGGGCTAGAGGGAGCAAATATCGGCTCAGAATAAACATCCGCAGACTGTTAGAGTTCCGTGGTAGTTGTTTAGGTTATCGTATGGTCGGCCCCGTCCCACTATACTGCTCCGCTCACTGCTTATAGGTGTTTTAATATATGTAAGCAATTTGTCATTGAGTTAAATTTGTGATTGAACGAAGTATGAAATAGTTCGGATAGCTGAAAAATAACAAATGAACTCTAAAGAACGACTAAACTAGTTTTCTTGCTTTTCCCATTGAATCGTACATCTGAACTAGTTGACCTTTTTAATTACCTCCTCTCCTTCCTGGTATATGTAAACCTTTGCAATATGAACTTTAGAGTTACCAGCAAAAAAATTATTGCGACATAACTATGGCCTATGGCGAAATTGTCTATCTGAATTTTTTAATATATTCGCCAAGGGCTTTCATTCCCAAATGGAATTTTCCACCCTAGGACTATGACGTCGATTTTGTGTCACAGTGTAATTGATGATTGGAAATTTTTTAAAATATTTTTAAAAATGAAAGGCTGCTCTCTGCCCTATCTCTGAAATTCACCATATTTCTATTTAGGCCGGAAGCTAACATTCAACAAACCGCCACAACTTAACGAAGAACCTTCTAGTATTTCTCCTCAAAAGTAAAGCTTTCCCAAACCATAAAATTGCTGGTAGAAAAATGAAAGAAAATAAAATAAATTTATGCTTTTTAACACATCCCATTTTTGCCACTTGCAACAACAACGTGGTGTGGTGTGATGGTAAATTGCGTATACTACTGACGCAGATTTTGATAGCAGGTTGTTGTTTTCGTCTTCCACTCTTCCCTGGTTTGAATGGTGATGGACGCAATCATTGTCTAAATTAGTTGTATACACGGATCCCATGAGGCATAGTTGAAGTTTATGTTCATCCGACATTTATTACGGTTTTTAATTATTTCATAATTTATAGGTGGAATAGTTAACACAACAAATGTGAAGGTCTGACGGAAATTCTATTAAACAAAAACATTAATGATCGTTATTAGGTGGTGTTGGTCGTCGCGGTGGTGCGAAAGTAGCCAACCTCCGAATATAAAAATGTGTCTGCCTACTCTTTAAGAACAATCGTTGATGTTCTTCATTGGGTTGTACTAATTAATTCAATTTATCACTGCAAAATAAGTCGGAATAGATTTCGTAATGAATATTTATTAAAATGCGTTCGCTGGAAACTTCACAGCCGTGTTGTGGAAACTGACATACAGACATTTGAAAAGTGAGTGTGCGCTTAAATCTGTGCGTGGCTAATATGCGGTTTCATGTTATTTTCAAGTTTTCACATTTGTTTTGTGTTTATGTTATCCGGGAATTACATTAATAATAGATAGTAGCATACTTGTTGGAACAGTGTTCATCCGAGCGTATCAAGATAAACTGAAAATACAAAAAAGAACTCATAATAAAATACATAGTTGCTAATATGTACGGACATGCAGATCAGTAGTTTAATAAGCTGATGGCAAATTGAGGGGTTTTCAAATAACATTGATGTTTTTATTTAAATGTGTCATGGGTACGGCACAGATTTTTACTTTTTCTTTTCTGTTTGGCGTATTTGAAAATTTGTTCCTACCATTAGTCTTATGGTGAATTAGTACTTCTTACTTACTTAGCTGACTGGTGACAGATCGGTTGATCCTTAAGCCGAGCTTAAAAAAGATTTCTAAGCGCGTTGGTATTTTGCGCATCTCCTCCAATTTGAAAGACCATGTTCCGAGATGTTGGTTTCTACTTGATCTTCCCATCGAATTCGAGGCATTCCCCTTCTGCGTGAACTATCACTTGGCTCTCTTTTATTTTTGAGCTGAAAATCTTCATCCATTCTCACAACATGACATAGCAAACGTAGTCGCTGCAGCTCGATCCGCCTGACTATATCGATATCAGACAGTAGATAGTACAGCTAATGGTTAATTCGACGGCCATATTCACCGCCGACGCAGATCGGCCCACAGATCTTTTCTCAAACACTCCAAGAGCTGCTTCATCTGCTTGCGCAAGTACCCATGCTACAGATTCATACAACACATCACACGACAAACTGTCACCTTGTCCGAATCCTCGTTCGGTATTGAAGAGCTCCGATGGGTTCTTTCCGACGTTAACTGCTGATCTTGTGCCGGTTAAAGTTATCCTGCATAGCCGTATTAATTTTGCAGGAATGCCGAACGCAGACATGGCTTTAAGCTCATCTGAGGGAATTGGGCTGCCGATAAGGTGGATTGTGTCGATTTATTTTTTTCGTAGCTTTTTTCCCAGGATTTGCCGTAGGTTAAAAATAGGGTCTATAGTGGATTTACCAGATCTGATAATATCATTCGCCATTGGTTTTAGTCGCTCACACAGCACGCTGGATAGCACATTATATGCGATGAGAAGGAGACTAATTCCTCTATAGTTGGCACACAGGATACGGAGGTTCCAATCATTGGACATGTATTCCTCTAGCCAAATTGTACTAATCGGCAGATATATGCTCCTGATCAGCGTCTCACCACCGGTCTTGAATAATTCGGCTGGTAATTCATCGGTACCTGCTGCTTTATTATTCTTCAACCGATTAATTGCTATTCAACCTCATCTTGGCTAGGTGGTATACATTCTATACCGTCATCACTTATTAGTTCTGGGGTATATTCTTCACCGCTACTATTTGATATTAGAAGCTTTTCGAAATGCTCCTTCCAGATCTTCAGCACGCTGTCTGTATCTGTCACCAGGTTTCCTTCTTCATCTATCTATTCAACCGAAGGCTTTGGTGCAGGCACATCCTCCTCTGCCTTAACAAAAGCCTTCGGTTTGGTGTTTTTCTCGTTGGTAAAAATTTCGGACTTCATTCTCCTGTACATCAAGATTTGCGCTCACGTTTTTCTTGTTCTTTCTTCTTTTTTTCTGAAAACACGTGTCTCCTCTCTCTTTTTCTCTCGATAATTCTCCATCACATTACGTGTTGCTACTGTCTGCAGGGTTGCCCTATACGCTGCGTTTTTCACATCAGTAGCATTACGGCACTCCTGATCGTACCATGGATTTCTTGATGGTGGTTTTTGGTACCCAAGTGTTGCTTTTGCTGCAGTTTGTAGGGAGTGAACAATTCTTTGCCATTGTGCTTCAATACTATTATCGTGACAAGGGGTGCTTTCGTCAAGCAGGTGGGTAAGTTTAGCGGAGTAGGCCTCTGCTACCTGTTGTGTTTGCAGCTTTACGACCTCGAGTTTCCGTGTTGCTGCAACATTTAGACGAGTTCGAACCTAGGCTGCTACAAGGTAATGGTCCGAATCGAAATTCCCTCCTCGGATCGATTTTACGTCTAAAACACTAGATGAATGCCTTCTGTCTATCATAACATGATCAATTTTATTTTTCGTTGCTTGATCAGGAGAAATCCAGGTGGCCTTGTGTTTATTGATATGCTTGAATCTTGTGGTGCTAACATCCATGTTTTTGCTACAGCGAAGTCAATCAACCTCATGCCGCTGCAGGATGTTTCTTCATTGAAGCTGAATTATCCCGCGGTGAAACCAAAAATATTTTCCATTCCGATTTTTGTATTAAAATCTCCTAGCAGAATTTTAATGTCATGGCCAGGGCAGTGGTTATATGCTGTTTCTAGGCGCTTGTAAAATTTACGATTGTTCTGCTCATCTTGGCCTTCTGTCGGAACATGGGCGCAAATAAGACTGATGTAGAAGAACTTGGCTTTTATACGGATTATAGCAATTCGCTCATCTACTGGAGTGAATCTGGAGACGAGGTATTTTAACCATAATACACATAACCATAAATACACAGCCAAATTAATGTATCGTTTAATGGCAGTTGTAATACAGTTCGTAATCATTTGATTTACTTACGCCTGCCCCTTTCCATCGCATTTCCTGTAAGACAACTATATCGGCTTTGTGACACAGCAGGAAGGTCAGTGTCCACAATTGAGATGAAAGAGGAACCAAGATAAGTCTGGGCCTTGCCATGTTAAAGCCAATCAGAGCCATTGCTTGGTATCTATCATCCCCCTGCGTCACCCAATTTGTTCTTCTAGATTCTAAACAAAATCGTCAAGTTAGTTTATCCTCAAAAGGGAATGTCCACACCAAGATCGTGTTTCTTAAAATCAGAATGATCTTGATCATTAGATTATTGAATCATCATATAAATTAATGTATGTAATATATATGAATGTTTTTTTTTTAATCTGAACCGATTCCTGTTCTTTGACAAATTAAATTCTCTCATTCATTTCTCCTGAATGGTTTTGTTTATTGGAGTTTTTCAGAATACTGCTCTACGAAAAGTAAAGTACATGAAGTAGAAATTCCTGAAATACCCATTGTTTGTAATTTCTTTGTATTCAACTTTAAATTTCCCTTACCGGGAATCATTGATATTTCAATATTAAAGACAATATACGTCTCTCATACATGGGAAAAAATCACAACTAGGAAATTAAATGGTATGTGATCATTTTTGTTCTATGCATATTCTCATTTGCGCCGAGGAAGCAAAAAAAACCCTCGAGTTTTATTGAATCTGTGAATCTATATGAAGGCTTAGTTAGCAGGAAATTACATTTGTTTTCTTTCCTTACAGTAGTTTATACTTCATTTTCATCATCAGATTCTTTGATTGGAACAAACAGTAGTGATGTACGACGATGATGTAAGTAAACTGTGAAGTATGTTATAGTATATCAAGTAAAGAATGGACTATTTGAGTTACTCACACACTCAAAGAAAATATTAGTTAAATTTCTACATTTGTTGTTTGAACGATCAAAGAGAGATGAAATGAACCATATTTTTTGTATAAATCGTGTTCTAACTCAAAATATTCGGCACTTGTAGGTTTAATTAATTAATTTTAATTAGTAATTAAGAGGAGCCTAAAAGTATGCAATTTATTAAATAAAAAAATATACGTTTGATTTATAAATCAGTTGTAAGAAAACGTAGAGCAGCACTTAATTATAGCATCAACAATGACCTCATTGATTCGTTACTCTCCTCATAAATTTTATAGCATAAAACCACTATTTTTTCGAGTGTATTTCTTGACATCACATATAACATTTTTTTCTTATAACTAAACTGTTAGAGGTGTGAAAAAACTAACATAAATCCTATTCAATTTTATTGTTACTCTGTAAACATGTTGTTTTCTTTCTTTTCTAATTGTTCTTGTATACCTTCATCCATCATCATCATCAACAACAGCTGACTCTATTTGTTATTCATTTAGATTGAAGTTTACATACGAAATGACACGATAAACTAAGATGATAACAACGATTTATGTAAACTGTTTTAATTTTTGATACTGGCGAACATTTTCTTAGATAACGTTGTAAATTCAATGAAGTACACTTTATAGCACTATGTTAGAAAAATTGGTGGAATTGAAAATGTCTTTTGCCCGCCGTGAGTATAATAAGAAATCGGTGAGTAGAATTTCCCGGAGGCCTAACATTTCATTTCAGTTACATTTTAGGATCGAAAAAAGTTCAATAAGATTTGATTATCTTAAATTTCGGTGTTAAGCAAGTTACAATGATGTTAAGTTCGGCCCGGCCGAACATTTTATACCCTCCACCATGTACGGATGACAATCAATATATCTAAAATTAATGAGGGCTTCTAGGAGAAAACTCATGTTATGATAGGGCTTTAAAAAAGAAAAAGATTTATGAAATTCTCAAATGTATAATAATGGGGCTACCGATATGTGGGGCTATAATAAAACGGAGAATATTGATATGATACCAAATTACAACCAAATTTGTTTGAAATACCGACTTGAGTCAACTTTTAGTGCAGAGATGTGGTGATACTGTTATTAGAACCCAAAATAACAAATTACAGCCAATTTGATTGAAAAACGTGTAAAAACCGCACATTGGAGGGTAACATTATGGGGGATACTCTTAAACGTGGGTCAATATTAATTATGTTTAGTAAGGAAATTCGGTTAAGCGAAAATGCCTAATTTCAGAAAAATTTGTTCTCTTAGCAGGATTTTCAATTAAAATAACTTCGGATAAGCGAAACTCGTTGCGCTTAAACGAAGTTTTCAATCATTATCTGAAAAAATCGTGAAATTTATAAATCATATTATAAAATGAATTGATTACGAACTTCTGTTTTTCGTAGACATTTGCTTGGATGTCCTGAAAATGTGGAACACAATTTTGTAAAAATTGTAATGAATTTCGTCGCCCTTACAAAAATGATATTTTTTTTAAGGGAACCTCCCATCAATACCAATGCTTGTTAAGGTTTGTAACTTTGCACATATATATTTGAAGATTTAAAAGAGAGGAAAAATTATTTACAAAAAAAAAAAAAAACAAATTTTAATTGTTTTGTTGTTGTTTTTTGTAATTAATGAGAAGTCCTTATTTTTGATGGCGGGCATGATAACTCCTCACTGCAACATCGGTATCCGAAAATTCCAACGGTGTTAGAAAGAGTACATGTCTGGCTCTCGTATGAACTAGTATTATTGACTTCGCTCTAAAATTAACAAAATCGCGGACCTTTGAAAAAATATTTTTGGAAAATAGCCGATTTTTGACCAAAAACCAAGTTAAAAAATAAGGAAGATCTTCACCGATTGGCTTTATCCTAGTTCATACGATAGCTATACACTCACAGAGAAACGTGTAAACATTTGGAATCGATTGGGTTATTAGTTTTTGTCTTTTTCTTATACAGATTTTCAATGAACTGTACTAAATTACAGCCAAATTGGTTGGAAAACATGTCCAAAATCCCCTAAATTCCGAATAGGGGCTATACTGAAATATTGTAGAATATTAATATTTTTTGGTAGATATGTGTTAATCAATGATAACCCAAAATACCATATTACAGCCAATTCGGTTGGAAAACGTGATCAAAATTCCTAGAATTACCTTTAATGGGCTGTATTCTTATGGGGAATAACCTGAAACTTGGGTCAATATTAATAATTTTTTGTACGGATATGCGTTATTCAACGAAAACACAAAATACAGAATCACAGCTAAGTTGGTTTGAAAATTCTGTCCAAAATACCGAATATTGGGGTTCAATTTTGTGGAGGCTAACCTGAAACTTTGGTCAATGTTAATAATGCTATACACCTAAGTCCGTTTTTACACGGTCTTTTTGTACACGGTTTGAAAATTGAACGTTTTTTTAAAAAAAAAACTGAGTATTTTTAAATTATTTTACACAATTTTATTCCACTTAGCACGATTTGAAATTTTATGTACTTAAATTTTTTTGTCAAATTTAATTTTTGCGATGTATGTTTATATCACAAAAAAAGTATTTATGAAAGAAAAAAGTCTGAAACCATCGATAGTATCTATGGTTTGCGAACACTAGCTTAAAGATTTATGTGAATTCCCCTTTAGCGCGTACAAACAATGTTTACTGGTCAAATCAAATGTGAATGGTACTAATTTAAGGCAGGGACCGTAATGGTTATAACATATATCAAATCAGGTAAAAAATAACTGTTATTATGTGGCCTAAATAAAAAAAAAATCCACTTTAATTATTTATTTTTTAACGGAAAAAATAAACGTTGTTAAAAATGATTTTTATTTTTTCCGTCAAAAATAAAAGTCTTTTTGGGATTTTTATTTTTTCCGTCAGGAAATAAAACTCTTTTTACGTTAATAAACATATAAAGTTTGGTACCAGTTATATAACATTTGACCTAATAGTCAGGGGAATGATTCTTTTATTAATATTCATGATTTGGTACACTAGACTATTTTTTAAAAATTTATAACAAATATTTTTTACCTTTGATCTTGATTATTTATGTGTACACATATTGTAATAAGGACAGAGATTTTTAAATTGTAATTTTATAACTGATTACAAGTTGTATAAACTTCTTTACGTAAAACGAGTTTTATTTCCTGACGGAAAAAATAAAAATCCCAAAAAGACTTTTATTTTTGACGGAAAAAATAAAAATCATTTTTAACAGTTAAAAATTAACGTTTATTTTTTCAGTTAAAAAATAATCCTTAACATGGGAACAGAGAGTGTTTTCTCAAGATCACTCAATATCCTTAATGGGCTCCTCAATACGAATCTATTGGTATATGACACTATTGGTGTCCCATGACTCTAACATGAAGATTTTTTTGTTCGCATTTTAAAAAATAACTGTTATTTTGGTCCCGTTATATCGAGGTTACACCAACACGTGGACCGATATATCCCATTTGCAATACCGAACATCCTAGGAGTACTAGCAATATATGTGCAAAATTTCGGATCTCTATCTTAAATATTGCGATCAGCTTTATCGAACATTTTATTTCTTTCAAGGACCCAATTTCTGCTGATCGGCCGTTTTGAGTTCTTGTGCTACTGAATCCCATGTATATATGAGAAATGCAGTGCAATGACGTTCCATATAAAAACCATATATGCAAAAATGTTGATGTGACTGCCATATAACGGAACCGGCATTTGAATATTTTAATACGTAATTTTAAAAAGAATTTTTAGTCTTTATTCTTGGAGGGTAAACACTATATTTGCTGAAAATATATGTCATGTTCTGACATAGCCACCATTTTTTGGTATTTTGATTGACCTATAATTTGCCATTCTAGGTTCTTGGTGGATAAAAAAAAAACTTCTTCATAGTTCAATGTTTTGACAAAGCCAACGTCCTTTCCAAGGTTCTTTCCCATTTTAAGTATCTAAGTGATGTACCGAATTTTACCGAATATTTGTCTCTATAAATAAATAATATGCACTTCTTCAGGATAAAGATTTGGCAATTAAAAATATATATTTTATACCCCAAGATTCTTGGACCAACTCCGTTTAGAAGCGATTTACAAATGCCCTTTTTCTGGTTGGTGCGCACGATAACTCTCGATGAATTCAATCGATTTTATACAATCTTTGCACGTAGTATATTTCTAACAAATTTACCGTACGCTCGAAGATGAACCAGTTAGGAAAGTAGTAAAGTCGGACGGGGCCGACTATATGATACCCTTCACCACTTTGGGTATATTCAACCGATGAATCCTAACAGACGTCGCATTTTGAAAGGACGAATAAAATGAAATTGGATACATTAACATTTCATTCTGCAACCGATACTAAATTTTTCATTTGGTCAGATATAGAAGCTATATCTAAATCTGAACCGATTTTCACGAAACGTAACACACATCGTTCTAGTGTATATTCAGTACGCTTTGCCAAATTTCGAGCAAATCGAAAGATGTATATGGCCTTTGGTGCACCATTTACCTTAAATCAGACGAAAATATATATGGGAGCTATATGTAAATCTGAGCCGATTTTCAGGAAACTTGACACTCATCATTCTATACTTCATTCATTACGCTGTGCGAAAATTCGTGCAAATCGAAAGATATATAGGGACTTTGTTGGACCATTTACATTAAATCGGACGAAAATATATATGGGAGCTATATCTAAATCTGAACCGATTTTCAGAAAACTTAACACACATCATTCTATACTTCATTCATTACGCTGTGCCAAATTTCGTGCAAATCGAAAGATATATAGGGACTTTGGTGCACCATTTATATAAAATCGGACGAAACTATATATGGGAGCTATATCTAAATCTGAACCGATTTCCATGAAACTCAGCACACATCATTCTATTCCTAATTCATTATGCTCTGCCAAATTGTGTGCAAATCGAAAGATATATAGGGACTTTGGTGCCCCATTTACATTAAATCGGACGAAAATATATATGGGAGCTATATCTAAATCTGAACCGATTTTTCCCAATTTCAATAGGGTTCGTCCTTGGTCCAAATAAGTGACCTGTGCCAACTTTCATCCAAATCATAAATGCGACCTGTACTTTGTTCACAAAAATATATGGACGGACAGACGGACGGACAGACGGACATGCGTAAATCGACTCAGAAAATGATTCTATGCATATTCTCAAAAGGAACCATGTGTCTATCTCGTTTCATTTTGCCTGTTACAAACATATGCACAAAGACATAATACCCTGTACCACAGTGTGGTGAAGGGTATAAAAATATCGGTCTGCTTCTTTTAATGTCTCTCGGAATATCCATTTTCATCCAAACTTGACATATCGTAATTTTTTCAAATGAATTAACAGTTCAGTTTAATCTATACTGTGCACAACTGATTGCTTTTACAAAAGCTAGATGAGATCGATCCACTCCTTCTGGTAAGTGTCAACATTTTGAAAATTTCATATGAAGCCATTGGAGTATTAAATAGATTCGTTAAATGTCAATTGTAGTATATTTACCAAAACAGATCAAAAACGATGATGCGATCCGTCTTTCCACTCTCTTTGGAACCTTCCGGGTCAACATTTTGAAAATATTTTTACTTGTTTTGTATTTCGTTTTCCCAGAAGATCAATTTTCAATATTCTGACACTTCCGAATTTAATGACGTTTTTTACTTGTTTAGACTTTAGATTCGGTTCTAAAATTGATTTCTATGAACCGATAATCTACCTTTACCATCGTGCGATTGGGAATCATACACCAATTTCGTATTCACCATGATACCTTTTTTGCACTTAAATATATTCCGTTTTACTATATTTATGTTCGCCCTTTAACAATTTTACACAATTTTCTACTTATTTTATGATGTCCTAAATCAGCACCTTTTTTAGGTTGATATTATTTATGGCCAAATTCAATGATGATGATGACCATATAAAACTAAAGCATTATCAGATCAGATAAGAGTATAAAAAGGTGGCATGTGTCACGCTGTAGTTGCATTACCAAGTTGTAAATTAAATACCAAAAATCAACATAAAAACTTACCCAAGAAAATGTTGACACATTAACATTGGTGTATGTTCCAAAACATAAAATAAAAAAGAACATAACCTCCACAAAAACATTGACAACCTCCGAATTTTGTTGCCAACAATCATGCGACTGACAATGGCGAGAGCAGCAGCAGCAAGAAAGACATAAATTGTCATTAAACATTTAATAACCCATAAACGATGGCAATTTAATTAAAATCATGCGAATTTTTGAATGCAAGAATCCCATTTACAAGCTCGAAAAGGAACATCTTTGGAATCCCGTTTATTTTATTCGCCAGATATTTGTTTATTTCTCCCCATTTTGCTACCTTGTGTTTTTTCGGTACTTCGTCAATCACCCTTGTGACTTGATATTGGGCGATAGCACCTGTTCCTGTTGTAATTTAAGGCAAGTATTTAAAACATCACCTTATGTTTGCCGACAGCAAATTCGTGCCAACAATAGTTTCGGCAGCAACCGTGTTTTTAGATGTTTCTCTGGTTGCATGTAAATGTCCGTTCATGTTTATGTTTGGTGTCCATGTCCAAGTGTATTGCCACTTGTAAAACCTATCACACTGAGCCGTCTTACATACACACGAGTACGTACATACATTATTATTCTAATTGTCGTTTATATCATTTAGATAAACGTTGTTCGGCTGCAATGGCTGTCCTAACTGATACAGGCAGGTTAAGGTGTTAGTGTCAAACAAAATGATGTTCATGATGGAAAATGTAAAGAAATTCAAGAGGGGGATGCCCTGACATACCCTGAGAAAAATTGTATTTTTTTGTGATTTTCGGTACTCAAAGAAAGCCTTAGACAAATTTTTTATATAACTCTCTATATAACTTTGGATTGATTTAAAGCAAATTTAACACACATACCATTCGGTATTACGCAGCACAACGTGCTATGCTAAATTTCATCTCAATCGGACAAACGATGTGTTGTTGGTGCATTTCTGTCTTTGTGCATATGTTTGTAACAGGCGAAAGGAATCGAGATAGACCCATGGTTCCTTTTGAGAATATGCATAGAATCACTTTCTGAGTCGCATGTCCGTCCGTCCGATTTGGATGACATTTGCCACAGTTCACTTATTTGGCCCAAGGACGAACCCTATTGGAGAAAATCGGTTCAGATTTAGAAAATACCGAGTATTTGGGGGCTTCCCAGAAACTTGGGCCAATATTACCTATTTCTGAAATTTGGCATGTGGGTCACTGATGGAAAGTTAGAAAGATGTACAAAAGGGTTTTTAGAAATTCGACCTTTAAGTGTACTGAAAGTACTAAAAATTACTAAATTTAGTTTTAATTGTATATTTATTGAACTTATATAGCTAGAATCTTGAAATTGTATACGGAATAAAGGTTGGGAAGTGATGTTGATGTATTTATATGGTTTAAGAAATTCGTACTTATGTGCATAAAAAGTACAAAATGGTACTAAATTTGGTACTATTTGCATTTAGTTGAGTGCATAGAGATGGAATTCTGAAAATCAGAATTAGGACTACTATTGGACTACAGGAATGATGTAGATTTAAAAAGTTGTACTTATGTGTACGAAAAGTACTTAATGGTACTAAATTTGGTGCAAGTTGGATTTCGGTTTACAGATAGAGCTGGAGTCTAGAAGTTGGGAATTAAATGACTGTTGCAGTGTAGGATTAAGGTAGTTTTGAAAATTCATACTTATTGGTACGAAAAGTACTAAATGGTAAAAAATTTAGTACAATTTAGATTTTGCTTGAACGGATAGAGCTGAAAACATACAATTTGGAATTCAGATTACTGTTAACGATTAAGCTATAGAGAGCGGATAGGGCTGAGATCCTGAAGTTTTGAATTAAAATTACAGTTGGAATACATGATTAAGATATGTCGGTTGTTTTGAAATTTCGTCATTATGTGTACAAAAAGGTACTAAATTTGGTACAATTTAGATTTGAGTGAACGGATAGAGATGGAAAACTTAAATTTGGAATGAAAATTATTGGAATTTCGCACTTATGAATACGAGAAGCACTAAATGGTACTAAATATTGCACAATTCATTTTGTGTGAGCGGGAGTCCTAAAATTTTAAATTTAAATTAAGGTTGGAGATAGGATTGAGACATGGAGGTAGTTTTGAAAATGCGAAAATGCGGATAGAAATGGAAAACTTATATTTGAAAATAAAATTACTGCTAGAATACGGGATTGAGACAGTACGAGAAGTACTAAATATGGTACAATTTGGATCTATATGAACGGATAGGGCTGGGATCGTATTTACGTATGCGAGAAGTAATAATGGTACTAAATTTGGTACAATTTGAATGTTGGTGGACGGATAGAACTGGAATCCGTAAATGCGGACTTGAGGTTATTATTGGAGTGCATGACCGAGGTAGTTTAGGAAATTTGTACTTATGGGTACGAAAAGCAACAAAATTGGTACAATTTGGACTTCGGAACTTGAATCCTGAAAGTTGCAACTAGGTTACTGTGGGAGTGTATGATTGGTATCTGGTACAATTTGGTGAAAAGACAGAGCTGGAATTCTTAAATTTGGACATACGATTGCTATTTGAAATCAGGTTTAGAATATTGATAGCTTTGAAATGTGGGTACGAAAAGTACAGAATGGTTCCAAATCTGGAACAATTTGGTTTTTAATGAACAAACAGAGGTGGAATAATTAAATTTAGACTTACTATCATTATTTGAAAGCAGGATTGAGGTACATTTGGAAATTCGTACTTTTGAGTACAAAAAGTACTAAATTTGGTGCAATTTGGACTTTGGTGGAATTAAGATTATTGTTAAACTGTAGGATTTATGTAGTTTTAGAAATGTTTTCTTATGAGCATGAAAAGTTCCAAATGTGAAACAATTTTGATTTGGTTGAATCCTGAGATTTTGAATTTAGATTACTGTTGAAGTGTAGTTTTGAGTTATGGGGACAACTTTGGAAACTCAATTTTTTATGTAATAAATTTATAGTAAATTAAACACAAAATATACTAAATTTGAAATGTGGGTCACTGACGGGGAGTTAGAAATAAAATTTTAGTAATAACTGGTACTGAATTTAGTAGTGGTGATGAGGATCAGTGACGACATCCGAAACTGTAGTCTTCCCAGCCTTACCTCTTGGCGGACAATGCTAATAAAAGTCGTTTTTTTATAAAAACAACAAATTGGGATTAAGCCTGACTATTAAAAAAAACAAACACTTTTTTGTATTCCCTTTCCGCATACGAAGTAGCGGATTGTCCGTCCATCCGCCTATCTGTCAGCCATTGTTAAATTGTAAACGAAGTACATGTCGCATTTTTGCATCAAATTCCCCAGGTATATATGAGTGGGATGTTATTTAGCACACCGTACAAAATTATGTCTATAATGACGAATGTTGTTTCGTTGATTATGTCGTCGGTTATGATTTGGGTATAGCTCCCATATATATTTACACTGAGGTAAATTACACAACTGGCGAGCTTGATTGATTCAAGTCTTTGAGAATTAACTTCTTCTCACTTCCTTAAAATGTCATGTGGAGCTAAGGATGTTTGTTTAACTTTAAAATGTTATAAAGGGGTCATAGAAATTTGGGAGGGTGTCATTTTCATCGTTGCTAACAGTTGACTAGAAATCCAGTTGATGTAACCATTGCATTGTCCTATTACGGCATAGTTGCTTGGCTTTTGTTTGTCAACAATTAGAATATGGTGACGATGGATATCTTCAACAATGTCCACTGTCATGAGAGATGTTTTCGAATGTTAATTTTGGACTATGGCAATATTGACAATCATCATGTCATATACATACATATGTTTGTATTTTCAAGTAATAGAACACATTTTCTTGATTTGTTTGTTCCCATTGCCCTGCTGAGTCAGTGCCAACTTCAATATTAGAAGAAAGGAAGGAAGAAAAAAAAAACGTTTTAAAAAGTAAACAAATTGTCTGAAAATACAAAGAAGAAGATGTCTTTCCATTGACCATATATGTCTATTGGACCAGCTAAATTAAAGGAGAAAAAGAACAATAAGGTCGAAGAAAATGAGGCCTATAAAAAGTCTATGCAAAAAATTATTGCTGAATTCCTATTACCTATATTCAAGAAATTCTATTAAACTGCTAAGCTTTAAATTATATTAGGTACATATCGCTATTTTATTTACAATATGAGTACATATATGCTGATGTTATTATTGGAATCATAATTTCTTCCAACTAACAAGAAATGCCTTCGAGTTCATTCAGAACAAATGACAAAAGGCGTAACCACTCAAAGCTATGATAATGACAGTCATATATTTCGTAGTTGTGAATAAATACGACATACATACATTCACCAGTTCGCCGTATTGTTTGGCATGTCGATTTATTTACGTTAAGCCAGCCAGAAAACGTCTTCAAGTTGGCTGAACTAGTTCATTGTGCTGCGCCGAGAATTGCGTAAACCAAATTAAGCCGTTTTGTTTTTTGTCCTTTTCGCAGTAATGTTGCCCTGAATATTGGGGAACATCTATTTTTTTTTGGTTTGTATTGACTAGGTTTGCCACATGATTTAGCCAACAAGTGTTTCGCACTTTTTCTCCATATGCCTACTTCTCTACACAAAAACGCTTAGCTGAGTTGTTTTTGTCCATGGATTTGTGAAATCAATGCGGTTTATTCCAATGAAATGGTGCGATGTTGTGTATCGATTGCGATTAATGAGTTGCACTTAAAATAAATCGTGCCATAGTTTAAGAAAATCCACCAAAGACGACAGAACAACAAAAACAACAAGTGCTACGCGAACAACAACAACAATAACAAAAAAACATTGCCGGAGATTTAGAATGATTTTTCATTTAATACCAATTTGCACCTTGCAGCATAACTGGAAAAAATCTTCAATCTGGTCGGTTGTGGAAATTGAATACAAAATGCGGACATGGGGGGCCTTTGATGAAGGTCCTGGTAGAAAAGGAGCTGCTGAAGGGAGTCTCTATAGTCGAGCTGCTGAAAGGAGTCTCTATAGACGAGCTGCTGAAGGGAGTCTTTATAGACGAGCTGTTGAAGGGAGCTCTATAGAAGAGCTGCCGAAGGGAGTCTCTATAGACGAGCTGCCGAAGGGTGTCTTTATAGACGAGATGATGAAGGTATTCTCTATAGACGAGCTGCTGTAGGGAGTCTCTATAGACGAGCTGCTGAAGGGAGTCTCTATAGACGAGCTGCTGAAGGGAGTCTTTATAGACGATCTGCTGAAGGGAGTCTTTATAGACGAGGTGCTGAAGGGAGTCTTTATAGACGAGCTGCTGAAGGGAGTCTTTATAGACGAGCTGCTGAAGGGAGTCTTTATAGACGATCTGCTGAAGGGAGTCTTTATAGACGAGCTGCTGAAGGGAGTCTTTATAGACGAGCTGCTGAAGGGAGTCTTTATAGACGAGCTGCTGAAGGGAGTGTTTATAGACGAGCTGCTGAAGGGAGTCTTTATGGACGAGCTGAAGTGAGTCTTTATGAACGAGCTGAAGGGTATCTCTGTAGACGAGCTGAAGGGGGTCTTTATAGACGAGCTGAAGGGAGTATTTATAAACGAACTGCTCAAGGAAGTCTTTATAGACGAGTTGCTGAAGGGAGTCTTTATAGACGAGCTGCTGAAGGGAGTCTTTATAGACAAGCTACTGAAAGGAGTCGTTATAGACGAGCTGCTGAAGGGAGTCTTTATAGACGAGCTGCTGAAGGGAGTCTTTATAAACGAGCTGCTGAAGGGAGTCTTTATAGACGAGCTGCAGAAGGGAGTCTTTATAGACGAGCTGCTGAAGGGAGTCTTTATAGACGAGCTGCTGAAGGGAGTCTTTATAGACGAGCTGCAGAAGGGAGTCTTTATAGACGAGCTGCTGAAGGGAGTCTTTATAGACGAGCTGCTGAAGGGAGTCTTTATAGACGAGCTGCTGAAGGGAGTCTTTATGGACGAGCTGAAGTGAGTCTTTATGAACGAGCTGAAGGGTATCTCTGTAGACGAGCTGAAGGGGGTCTTTATAGACGAGCTGAAGGGAGTATTTATAAACGAACTGCTCCAGGAAGTCTTTATAGACGAGTTGCTGAAGGGAGTCTTTATAGACGAGCTGCTGAAGGGAGTCTTTATAGACAAGCTACTGAAAGGAGTCGTTATAGACGAGTTGCTGAAGGGAGTTTGTATAGACGAGCTGCTGAAGGGAGTCTTTATGGACTAGCTGAAGTGAGTCTTTATGGGCGAGCTGAAGGGTATCTCTGTAGACGAGCTGAAGGGAGTCATTTTAGACGAGCTGATCCAAACTCCATTTTCGGCAGAAGAAGTAATGATCCAGCGGATCAGGAAACGACCGAATAGTCGAACGGTGAGATATAATAGACTTTTCAACAATAATTCTTGGGGATTCAGTGACCGCGATTGAAATTGTCTAGATATTTTTTTCCATTTTTTATATAATCCCCGCCCTAATATTGGTATTTAGAATGTTTTAGCCCATCAAAAGTTGCTGTAATTGTATATTACGATAATGGGGCGATATCGCCAATTTCGATGTTGTAAAGTGTTTCGATGTGGCACTCTGAAAGCACTTATACAAAGGACCCACTTATTTACCTGTATATTAAATTCCTAGTTTTAGAAACAGTGTTTCTACAATTTAACAAATCATAAAAAACGTATTAGCAGGCAATCGATTTATGGAATTTTGAAGCCCCTTTACATGGTCGAGGGTTTTTTTTCAAAACCTGAGTGTCCATTTTAACGACTGGTATGCATTCTTCCAACGATATTTCAAAGGATCCAGGCCCAACATTTCTTGGCCCCTTTTAAACATACGCCTTGCAGATCTCTCGTTGGTGCTTCGGCAACAGCCCACTTACATACCACTGCTGAACAGTGACATACGTTTTTAAAATACGTTTCATTTTTCATTTGTATGAATAAAATGGCAAACAAGCAGCTAGCTAAGTGCACCGCCACCAATTTACTGGAATGAGAATTTCTCTTGGCGAAAATTCTGATCCTTTTCTTCGTCGTCGTCTTCTTATTCATCGACTTGGCTGCTTCTAACCCATTCCACCCATGGTATTGAGTTTAGCTAGTGGTGCGTGGTATGGTACTTAAATGAGTGATTGCGTGTACAAGTGGTACGTAGCAGTGACTTACGTACAAATCGAGAAAGAGTAACATGAGTGGGTTCATGTTAAAGGATTTTAGGCCATATTTGTGATTCCAGTTAATAGCTCGAGTACAACAAACACACATACACATGACCGGGTAAGTAAAATCTATGGAGACCCATATAGTTGGAACGCTTTTTTTGTGTTTATTTGTTGTGATTAAGTACCAGTGATTTGTTTAATGGTGCATAAATCGGCTGCGGATTAGTTGCGGCGAATAAAAACGGTGGTATATCACATTCACATACAGCTGTTGGTACGCTGTACCAACACTAACAGCATGATGTGGAATGAACATAAACAAAATATTCGAACAGCCGCACTTCGATCACCGATGATTAGTGGACCAAAGAGAGCAGCTAGCACGTGTATGTAGTGTAATAAATCCTTGACTACATTTTTGAGTTCGTAAAGCAATTATTTTGTTTTGCCATAATTAAATGCCATTTTGACATTTGTGACATTCCGAACGCATTTGTATTGAAAACATGAGCCAATTGTAGAATACCGTTTATTTTTGGTATTTGTTGTGAAGACAACTAGTCATTCATAATTTGCTTTGGGTAAATTCTTTAAGGGAACCCCCCCCCCCATTCTCGATTTTAATTTTTCAAGATTTTCAATGGGCTGGTAAATGAATACAAAAGCTTATAAAGGCTTGTAACTTTGCACATATATAATTGAATATTTAAAAGAGAAGAAAAATAATTTACAAAAAAATTTTGTTATTGTTTTGTTGTTGTTTTTTGTAATTAAAGAAAAGTCCTTATTTTTGATGGCGGGGATGATAACTCCTCACTGGAACATAGGAATCCGAAAATTCCAACGGTGTTAGAAAGAGTACATGTCTGGCTCTAGTATGAACTAGGATTATTGACTTCGCTCTAAAATTAACAAAATGGTGGACTTTTGAAAAAATATTTTTGGAAAATCGCCGATTTTTTACCAAAAACCAAGTTAAAAATAAGGAAGATCTTCACCGATTGGCTTTATCCTAGTTCATACGAGAGCTATACACTCCCAGAGAAACGTTGCAAAATTTCGAACCGATTGAATTATTAGTTTTTGAGTTATCGTGCCCGCCATTCGCAAAAAAATTTTTAGAGAAAAACGCGTTTAAAGTTAGGGAAGCCCTTCAGCCGTCACTTGATGCTGACACAATAAATCGACTATATCTTCGAGAGTTCTTGAGATTTTCACTTGTAATTTTGTAGAGACATTATTTAATCAGTGTGGATTCGAATTATATCAACAAAAATTTTGACCCCGAGAATGGGGGGGTCCCCTTAAATCAGGAAAGGAACAGTGTTTTAAAGTCTATTCAAATTATTTGCGTATTTGCTAAAATTATTTGTAGGTGTTCTAATTGTGTTGAAGTAAGTATCTACAGAAGTCAGATCTGCCATTCTTAGAGGCAACCGAACAGGAGTTTTTGTAAACGCGGTACGATTGTAAGGTCGGACATAAGACAGCTTACATTTGCAATTCCTAAACAGATATGTATGATAACTTGTATGTTATAATTGATCTTCACTGAAACAAAAGAATTAATTCGCTGCGGACAGGATTCGAACCTGTGCGGGTAGAACCCAATGGATTTCAAGTCCATCTCCTTAACCACTCGGACACCGCAGCTTATGATCAGTATGTAGCAAAGCTCAGTAAAGTTTCTTGCTCTCTCTCTCTCTTTCAGAGAATTTAAAAATTAGAGCATAGCATTTTCAACCCTTAAAAATCCTTATCCTTAAAATATTTGTATTAAAATGTAATTATATTGAAAATAACAAAATAATGTGCGTCGGCCGGGAATCGAACCCGGATCAACTGCTTGGAAGGCAACTATGCTGACCATTACACCACCGACGCCCTTGAGCGTATGGCTCTTCATAATGATATGGTGAATAAGTTAGGTGAAAGTATTCCTTCATATGCAACAGTAAACTAGTAAGGAAAGTTCAAAAGTCGGACGGGACCGACTATATGATACCCTTCACCACTTTGGGAACATACAAAGATGTTAACATCTACAATATCCTGTAGATAGAATAGATATAGAATCTTTGGAGAACCATTGAGATGCATTCGGGCGAAATTAAATGTGCTACCTATATAAATATTTAACCCAATTGAAAAAATCCCATACGCATACCATTCTGAAATCAATAAAAAATTATATGTCAAACGGACAGACTTGGATTCTTTGGTGTACTATTTGTATGAAATCGAGTAAAGTTATGTATGGGGGCTATATATAAACACATGGACCTTATTGAGCAACCATTGCATACAACATTTGTTTTTTGTAATCACTCTATATTCAATTTAATACCCTCTGCCAAATTGGTGTACCATTTACAAAAAATCGAACGAAAATATATATAAGACCTATATCAAAATCTGAACCGATTTCAATAAACCTTATCACATATAATTTTTTCCTCAATTGCATTCGCTATGCAAAATGTTGCTCAATCGGACATATACTGAGAGTTTGGTGTATATATGGGAGCTATATCTAAATCTGAACCGATTTTAACAAAAATTCGCAGACATCAGTATGGACCTAATACAGTACCCTGTGCAAAATGTTGTCCCAATCAAATAAATATTGGGAGTTTGGTGTATCATTCTCAAGAAATCGGACGAAATTATATATGGGAGCTATATCTAAATCTGAACCGATTCTAACAAAACTATACATAAGTATGGACCTAACTATACATAAGTATGGACCTAATTCAGTTCTCTTTGCAAAATTTTGTCCCAATCGGACAAATATTGGGAGTTTGGTGCATCATTCACCTAAACTATATATGGGAGCTATATCTAAATGTGAACCGATTTTCTCCAATTTCAATAGGGCCAAATAAATGAACTGTTCTAAATTTCATTCAAATCGGATCATAGATGGGTGCCACATTAGTTAACAGTCGATAAAAAACGCATAAGAATGAATATTTCCCAAGCTTGTCTGGATCGTTTTAAGCGAAACAAAATGATGATGAGACATGGATCCGCCAGTATACTCCAGTATCAAAAGAACAATCCAAACAATGGGCTGAAGCTGGAGGAAGTGTCCCAAATAAGGCAAAAACAATTCAATCGGTTGGTAAGGTTATGGCAACGGCTTTTTGGGAAAAACTATAAATTCGGAGTACTATTACAAACTTTTGGATCAATTAAATGTGCAAATTCGAGAAAAACAAAAAAATGATTTGTTATCAAGACATCGCACCAGCGCACAAGAGTGTTTTGACAATGGCTAAAATCAACGAATTATAGTACGAGTTGCTACCTTATTCTCCTGATTTAGCTCCTACTGACTTTTACTTTTTCCCAAATCAAAAAAATCCTTTCTGGCAGCCGTTTTACCTCAAACCTCTATTTTGAAGGCCATGAGGAAAACTATTTTAATCAAAGGGATAGAATTGCTAGAAAAGCGTTGGATTAAATATATTGAAGTTTCAGGAGATTATATAGAAAAATAAAAATATTTTTGAAAAACTAATTATTCTCTTTCATTGATATGCTAAGAAGTTTTCGAATCGCCCTCGTATATTCAATGTTACTAATATTCCCTTCACCATGGGTTGTATTGCGATGTTCGGTTTTCAATTGTGGCCTATATATCGACTAAGAATTAAATTGTTGGTCCACTTCATCCCAATATTATTTGACCATCACCGAAAATTATAGGTGTTGTCCTTGACCATAACTTTAAACTCATGCAAAATTTAAATGCGATCAGCGCTATATTTCCACCATCTAGTGTGGTAATGGGTTACTAAATAATATCTGAATTCGTAAGCACCTGTAAATATTTAAGTGTATCTCCCACATCCGAAAACATACGACAATATAATTGGCATCAATTTAAAGGTCAACCACTCCTCTTGGATATATTATCAACTTCTCGGTTCTATGTCCTTCAGGAGTAAATATATGCGCTATAGAATACAAATGTTGCCATATTTCACACAAAAGTCAGGGTCTATTTGGCCCGATCACCTTTTCTATGTAAAAAATCAACCAGGAAATCAGATAAAAATATAGTTTTTGGTCTATTTCATCACTTAAATATTAACCGATCTTTAACAAAAATAGGTTCTTCATTGGGCAGAACCCATCCTACGTGCAAAATTTCGTGAATATTGGTCCATACCTGGGCTCTGTATCAGTACATATCTACATATACCGGTCATATCTCGACTAGATATGACCGGTATGATCGGAATACTTAAAGGTGGGTCTATGACCAATATTTCACGGCGTTACAAACTCCTATATCGTGTTTATAAAGTATAATGGACAGAAGGTCACACATGGCTAGATCGACTAAGCTAGTCGAGACCAATATTTCGCAGCATTAAAAACTCTTGGGGTCACACAAAGCTATAATACCCTTACAACATAGTTGTATAAGGTATAACAAGAAAAAGTCGTCGTTATGTTCGGGAGGGCGGAGCGTATGAGGTACCCTTCACCATGGGGGGAGGGGGGGTATGTCACTGTAAAATTTTGTTGCGAAGATCTGACTCCTAATGAGAGAAAATTCGACCAATCCCAAAAATACCATATACCGTAGTTATACATAGTCGAGGGCAGAGTCGACGTTTGCCTTTGAGTGTAGTCACCTAAGGGGTGGATAATGAATTAACAGGTTTATCGAATTGTTTGCACATCCACTAAATGGTCTTGAAATCACTGTGCCCCATTGACGATTAATGAAAGTTGATTTGTTACAAAATTTCGATATCCTGCGTTCTGGTTTGAACACATTTTATTCTTTACAAGCACTAACTTAATTAACATGTTACTTATTCGGAGTATGTGTCTCCATGCAATTGCCACCAGAGGCTATTGCCAGTTTAACTGCTGGATTTACTATATCTCTCTATTACAGCTGCATCTGCTTGGAAAAGTGTATTTAATCTTTCGAGTATTTTCTTTTTTGTGGTATTGATAAAGCAATAACATGATTTTCTTTAAGAAAATGGAATGTGTGTATGTATGCATTCGTATGTCTGTGTGTTTGTTTGGTGTAGTTCAAAAGAGACATGACTATAATAAAGTGATCTGGGTTCAGTTTAAGTTGGTTTAACGTTACACCATGCGTTTGCAGTGGTGGACTTGTATGGTCGGTTGGTCTGTTGATCAATTTGTTTTTGACATATTTTCCTATTGACAGCGCCTTAATGGATTAACATTTGTTTATGTCATGTTTGGCTGTGTAACCCCTTTCCAAGTGGCCATCCAACCAGTCAGCCTTACCGGCAGCCAGTTAGCCAGTCAGCTAAATAGCTAGTATGTATGTGGCTCGCACATTTAAGCGACAACATTATGACTTTATGTGGCCAAATGTCTTAATATTTTGCTGCTGATTTTTGTTGTCGTTTGCATTCGGATACATCCACTTCGAAGACATGAATGGCGTCTGCGTTATTTCCAGTTGCGAGTCTCTGCTCCACAAATGCGTTGAGTTGTTGATGGTTTAATCTTGTCTTTGTCGTTTGTTGTTTGATATCCAGGATAAATTGTTTAAATCGTTTATTTGACAATGGAAATAAATTTGTTTATGAATTGAATAGAAAGAAATATACAAAACGAAAAAAAATAGCTTTTGAATCATGGTAGAGATTTTGTTTGTTGTGTTTTGATAATGGAGTTATCATAACGCCTGTATTGGTGGAAATTACAATGTTATTTAGACTTGCATCTTGATAACATAATAAATATAAGAGTACGTTGCACTTGAAGTAAAAATATGTCATATAATTGCATGTACTAAAAGCGTTACTTTAAATAATAATTTTATTTTTGTCAATCTAACATTTTGTTAATCTAATTTCGGTACAGATTTTTCCAATATTATTGATGGGCACGCCTTGGATATATCACTGATATCATGGATATATCTCGCAGTCGACATCAATGACGTTTGTGAATTCATAATTTAATATTGCAATGTGAGATAGAAACATCCTTAGCATTTCTTCCACAAGCATGGATTCATCAACACCTGATTCCGAATAAGGTTTTTTTATCATAGTGGTAATGTGGCATAATGTGTTATTTGAGGATAAAACACACGTATGCAGACAATATTCAACATAACACCTTAGCCCCATTAGAAGGTATATAAACGGTAAAAAAAAGTTTCTCATCGAAATATTGGTTTTCTTTGGACCCAATCCGTTTCAGACAATTTGGAGTCGATTTACAAATGTCCGTCCGTCTGTCTGGACGGGTGGTGCGCACATTAACTCTTTCGAAGGGAGTAACTGATTTTATCCAAACTTTTGCACATCCTTATATTTCTTCTAACCTTAATTCAAGTTCGAAGGGGGGGGGGGGGGGAATATCGGTCCAGTGCTTTTGTTACCTCCCCCACAAAATTGTGCAAAAAACTAATTATAAAATATTAACTCTCTCGAAGGGAGTAACTGATTTCATCCAAATTTTGCACATCTTAATATTTCTTCTAACCTTTGTTCAAGTTCGAAGGGGGGAATATCGGTCCAGTCCTTTTGTTACCTCCCCCACAAAATGGTAAACATTGTGCAAAAAACTAATTATAAAATATTTTGCGAACGGAGTATTTGATGTGAAACAAACTAAGTACAACCAGTTATTTTTACCAAGCCTGGATCAAGTTTCAAGATGCGACTCTGGTACCTCCCCGAGAAGGAGTCAAAATTTTCAATATTTTTTAATCCAACATCATGCGACTGGAATGTCCGATTAGAACCAAACTTCGTACAACCCATTATATTTACCAAGCCTAGATCAAGTCCTAAGGGATACCTGCCCTCCTCCTACCTCCCCCAAAAAGGGTTTGTTGGCGTGATACCGAAAAGGGTTTGATGCAGTGAAACCCAAAAAATAAAGAAAAGAAAAACGAAATAGAGTTATGTAAATATTTTCAATCTTTATTTGTAATGTTAACGGGTTTCGTTAGAAACAAGACTTTTCCTTAACGTGCGTTAACGACGATAGCGAGAGATGTTTATTCTACGAAAGCGGGCAAGTGTATCCGACGAGAGTGAGATTGCAAGTGATGTTGCGATGGGCAAGAAAGCTACAGCAAGGCCGTGATCAACAACTACGACCACAGCATTGGAAAGCGCCTCTCTGCATCCGAACTAAGCGAATGTGGCTTCCAGGAGATATAGTAGAAGAGAGCGAAAATCTCCCCTACAATCCGAACTAGGCGAATGAGGCTCCTGGAAGATATGCAGAGAAGATTTCCCCATTGGGCTCCAAAGAGCGGCCAATTAATATCTTTACCGATTGGCTTTATCCTAGTTCATACGATAGCTACACACTCACATAGAAACGTGTAAAAATTTGAAGTCGATTGGGTTATTAGTTTTTGAGTTATCATGCCCGCCATTCGCAAAAAAAATGTTTAGAGAAAAACGCGTTTAAAGTTTGAGAAGCCCTTCAGCCGTCACTTAATGCTGACACAATAAATCGGCTATATCTTCAAGACTTCTTGAGATTTTCATTATAAATTTTGTAGGGACATTCATTAATTAGTGTAGATTCGAATTATAACAACAATAGTTTTTCATCGAGAATGGGGGGTCCTCTTAAAGTGGTTAATTGTAATGCTGTAGAAGGGGAAACAATGTATCGAACATGTACATTGCCGTAAGCAATGTATCGAACTTATACAGGGTTAATATTATATAAACTTGTAAATTTTATTTGAATAACAGATTTTTTAACATTAAAAGCGAAAGCGATCTTTGATAAAAACATATACCTTATATAAAACGAATAATAAAACCTGTGTGTAATTCCGAAAACCTTCTCCGCAAACCATAGGGTGATAGTATATATAACTCGGCAACACCGACTGACATTTTTTTACTTGTTTATATTAAAATAGTTTACTGAATTGTTCCACGTTTTGTCGCATTCCACAGACGATTTTGCCGATTTATCCATCTTTTGTTATTATTTAACATTAGGGGGATAATATTTAGTGTGAAGGAAGGTATTGTGATGCAAAAATTTTAGGTTCGAAA